>NW_028301563.1:5805000-5855000 GCF_042242905.1 Orbicella faveolata | reverse complement strand
TTTTAATAGTCATTTAATTTTACCCATGTTTTAAAATCATTGTAGAGAGGTATTGGATAGCGATAGAAATAGCGTTATATAAATAAATATTATCTTACCTCTGTTTCAAACCGAGTCTCGGCCGGTGAACAACCTTTCATATTGAAATGAGTTTTCTTGCACGTTCATCAAACTCATTTCCATATGAAAGGTTGTACATCAAAACTCGTTTTGAAACAGAGGCAAAAGCAATTCGGAAATGGCTTTTTTGATTTCTGTCTTAAAAAGTAGGGATCAATGATTGATTCTGGGTAAACGAACTCAAGTACCACTTATCCAGTACGAATAACATTTTGAGTACTTATGCCAAATCGTACCTGTCTGGTCATAACGAGCCAGACGTTCTTAGCAACCAAAAAACAGACCGGGGATCCCGTGGAGATGTAGAACGTTTAGTCCTACATCTCCACGGGATATCCAGTGGCTTGTAACATTCCAGTGTAATCATATCCCTGTCAGTGATCTTTTATGTACCACAAGACGCGTCAAGTTTAGCGTGAATGTGTCATAATCCCAAAGCGTGAAAGTACATTTACCGTAACACAGATTCATCGTGCCATTAAAAACGTGTCAGAAAGGTACTTAGCATAATTAGTCGGCGATTCTTGAAGTCGATTCACGCGAAGAGTTTCGATTAAAAGAAAACTGTTGTTTTTTAACGTTGGAACAATATGTTTTCTAGGCTGGCGCGCAACCGCCGGTTTAAAACTTAGAGGCTTTCATATATTCGTACTCTTGTAAAGCCCATGCCAGGAACATGTATAGGTGAAACGTTTTAGCTAATCTCAGTTATCACTGCTATTTTTAAACCGAAGCCGACTATGCCCGGCAGCCTAGAAATGCCCGAGAGTCAGAAATGTTCGCAGATTTTCCACGGAAAGCCCAATTCAAACCTGTTTAGGGAATCTCTGAATATATGTTTGTTCATAAATACCCAGTGATTCCAAGGATAATTTGACTATTCCGGTAGTCGAACTCGAAAATCATATGTACCGACACTTTGAATATCAGTTAATTCTATGGACAGTCAGAAATATCACAAAAATTATCACAGACTTTTTCAAACCTCTCAAGAGTATTCTATCTTTATTCAGAAATGTTAGTTAAGCGATTCGGGGAAACGCTTCATCTGAGCAGCACACTGTAAAATAGCATGTTTATTTCGATCAGACTCCCGAGCAAGATCAAAATGGATCAAATTCTCGGCAGTAAAGAATTGAGGGTATACTATGAGTACTTTAATATCTAAAATTCTGTTACTGTGAACTGCTGGTCACGTTTATACATATGCACTGGAGGAGTGGACTGAAACAACTTCAACCCGCCGGGGCGGCCTGCCACTGAGTGACTCGAGCGTAAATGCTTCTTTACACATGCCTGCGACCTTATTACACACGCAGCATAGTTGTCCAGCATCCGGGTAGAAGTCAAAGGCAGAAAATGCAAAAAAAAAATACGGGCTACAAAGTCCATTCGACATGTTTTGTGTTCTTCCCCAAGGTCCCGAAAGCGGTGACCTTGATTATTAGATGTCTAGTTGCTTCTAGGGTGAAGAGTCGGCTAGTCATTATTAAAAAAGATTCGGGTGTGGGACGATGTGCACCTTTTTTTTTTTTCTTTTTTTTTTCTTTTATAAGGTTAATTTTTTCCGACCGAGAATGAATATTCTTATTTTCCTGGGGATTTTAGGCTAAAAACAATCTAGTGAATATTCTTAGATTGTATTGTATTTACAAAATTTAAACACAAAATATTATAATCTTTTCATAATCTCAATCTCAGGTTTATTCTTAAAATATTCTTAAAACTACAGCCCGATATTCTCATAAAAAATATTCTCATAAAAAAGAATAAGTGTACTCATTTCATTATCAATTTCTTTCGGGAAAGAGGACGTTTGAATGCAAAAAAAGTAAAAAGAAAGATAGAAGTCCCCGCCCCTTTGCCCCAACCCGAGAAAATAACCCCTAAAATCTCGCACTTAAAATAGCATGTGTTTGACGAATTTTTTCCCCAAAATTATAAAATTTATCTAAATCCTGTTTCTGGTAATTCCCGGTTAAATGGCCAACTCGACCTTCAGCGCCGAGTTGATTTCATTTTCTCTAATCCAATACGCGCGGTTGGAATAACTGTTTTGTGAAAAAAACAAACAAACAAAAAAAAAAAAACAGTCAAGTCATGTCCGTAAATAATGCTTATTTTATTCCTAAAAGAACATCAGAACACGATTTTCGACCATGCTATAACTGTCGATTACACAACGAGCTCAGAAACGCTAACAGTATATTGATATGGGGTAAAGTTATTACGTCGAAGTTTTAACTAAATCAATAGTACACACAATATGATTAAACAACTTATTTTCGGATCGAACGATAAATTCTCTACAAGTCATCGACTTCAACGGAGTAAACCGACTTGCTAAAAAAGCAAACTATCAAAGTACTGAGAAAGCTATGACCTACAAATACCTAGGACTTGATTACGAGGACACTCCATACTATTAACTTAAAACATTTAAGGCTTCGCATTTCATTTCTTCTTCAAAATTCACTACTCCGTTTCTCACGTCTCTTGATAGACCTTACATGTAGTAGAACAAAGGAGTGCAATAGGTGACGTTCAGGACGTCGATAACTTTGCCGCAACTCAGTTGCGTTAATCAAATTTCCACAAAGACGGCTCACGTTCATTCGCACAATTTAAGGGGCTCTACGCAACTTCTTCCTTCGCCTAACGCATACACATCTTCCTCAATTCCTTCTTCCGACAATACTGCGAAGCAAGTATACGCAGTTTACACTCTTCAACCTTTTGTTCTAGTATCTTTGCATGGAATTATTAATATCTATCATGTTCTTCTGAACGAGGCAAAACTCGAAATTAAATCTTCGCTTCTTACGTTAAACTCGTTTGATTACAACAACAACAAAATACAACAAGCTCGTGAACAAAAGTTCGATTGAATAAGGTTCCTTAAGAAAAGTTCTTTGGTTTTAAAAAATTGTCCAGGCATTGGTGACCCAAAATCACGCAGAGGAGAGGAGTCTCATGACTTCCTTTCTGTGTACAGTCATTTGGTCAAAACTCCAGGACAGAGAAACACTTTCTGGTTGATCCGATCGAATAAAATCTTGGGCCGAGAGAATGACCCCGATGCCGCAGCTGTCGCTTCCGATGATCGTCCCATCTGTTGGTTGCCTGGGCATACCGAAGCGCTTGAACGTTTTAACCTCAAGCCAGTCTTTTAAACAAAAATTGGCACAGTCTGGGAACTTCGTGTTTAGTTCTCTTAGGATCAGATGGACATAAGAGATACTTGGGGATGCCCACATCAAGCCATCGTCCAAATAAGCTATTCTGCTTTTAATGTCAATCACCATAAGTCCCCAGTGGACATTGTTCATGTTGACACGGACTAGAACAGACTTGAGTGAGCCAGGATTTACATTTTGTAAACGTTCTCGAAAACACTGGTGGATGAAGCTCCTATCGCCAGTGTCGAGCCAGGTTATTGTGTGCGCCGGTAGACACAGGACAGACTCGTTTGACTTGTACTGGCGCTGCATTCTGGCTATGGCTGCATCAATAATAGTATCGTCGATGCATCGCTCCAAAGCTAGTTTGCTGAAAGCCCGTACATCAACAGAATATTTCCCCTCTTTTGTAACTAAATGGTTGAGAGGAAATTTGTTCAGCAAGTGCATGATGTTGTTCCTTGTTGGATCGTCCAAGTTATCTGGGGTCTCCATTACCCACCTCTTCTCTTCTTGGACGTTGTACCTCATTGACGCAACCTCCACGAGCCATTCAAGCTGTCCTAAACCAGCTCTGGAGAAGACACCTAGTTTGCCGATAGATACGTCTACTGCACTGTCTTCCTCTTCTAGGGTGACGGAATTCGATGCTGCATTGTCAGCCCTCTTCGTTTGCGCCATGAGAGCGACTGCCTGTGTAACTACGCAGTTTGGTGGGCGCTTTCCGAGTGTAGCCACATCAGTGAATATAAAATTCACAGGTACCCTCACTAGCATGGTTTGCCGCACGGTTACACTGCAGTCAACCGGGGGAAGGTTACACGTGAATAGTTGTTCTCTTGAATAGCTTGCAGAAAACACATCGCAACAAGACGTTGAATTGCTCAAACATGACGGTGAGATTGCACTGGGTAAAGGAGGTGGTGGTGAAGTGACAACGGGAGTTGAAGATTGCAGCCCGTTTGCAGAGGTGGCCGGTGGTGTTGTAACCAAAGGTGTCAGTGGCTCGAGTCCACATGAATCTGATGGTGAGAGTGAAGTGGCTAAGGTTGTTGAAGACAGGTGGGATGGTGGCGTCGCTGACGGTTTATGCTTGCGAGATGAAGTTTCTAAAGATGACGCTTGCCTCCGTTTTCTGTTGGACAACTCGAATAGACACCGGCGAGTTGTGGGGATTCGTGACTCCTGCGAATTTGTGTTGGGGGAGGTCGATGACGGCATTTTTCGCTTAGGAGCCATGTGTGAAGTCTTTGATCTTAACTTTTTACGTTTACGGTTGTTGCATGGGACAGGCGACGACTTCTCAGTGCGTGTAGAGCCCGAAGAGGACGATGAAGCCACAGTAGCACGTGAAGGTTTCTTTTTACCTTTGCGGGTCTTGAACAATTTACGCCGAGTTTTTTTCGCGATACGCTTCTTTTTTGCCTTCCGTGCACAGGGTGTTTCATTATCGAGCCACTTGCGTTCGATCATTTTTTGCTTGAAAACGTTCTCCCAACAGGTGGCATCGTACCCAAGCCTTTCATCTCCATCTTCCGCCACAATGCAGCACAAATCCTCCGTGTACTCGTACCTTAAGTGGTCTTTGCCCATGAACAAACTAAAAAGCTCGTCCACGACCTCGACCCAGTGCTTGTGTGCTGCACTCCACTTCTTCGTACTTTTGCAGTTAGCCCAACCACATCCTCGGAAGTAAAATTTCTTCCCTAGGTAGCAACAACAGCAATAACAACAGTGTTAAAGGTTAACGCATCGGAATCAATATTCAAGTAGAGGTTCATATATTACATTTCAGCTACCCGGACAATAAGATCGTCATTGAGTAGCGGGTTAGTTTTACACAATACGACTGAGGCCTGATCACGTGTGTTCAACTGTGGCGTTTTAAGTCCCTTATAAGCTTTTATATTGTGTTGTTCAGGTCGTAAATCCCCGTTAAGCGATTTTTCCTATACTTATCCTGATTTGTCATAATTTTCATCATTTTTCAATTGTCTTCATTGCGGCTGGAACTACAACTTTATGACAAAAGTCGCAATGCATGGGACATAGCACGTGCTAACATGTAACAAAGCGTTAGTGCAGTTCTTACCTTTTCTTGCGCATTCTTTAGCATTTCTGAAACACAGCCTTAAGAACAAGAGCTTCTCAGCGTAATGATGGGTTAAGATTTGGTCCACTGAAACAAGAAAACAGTACGATGCGTAATTCTTAATTCTCGAATTCTACATGACCTACATTTGAGATAACAATGGTTAACTACCGGTTTCTTTAATCCGTTTGTATTCAGTAGAAAGAACATTCTTGCGCTCTGTGTCAAAAGTACCAAGACACCATGGATGCCAAAGGTTTTCAATTGAAAGGAATCACGTTTATTAAACCACTTACTTAAACAACTATCGTTTTTGGGCGACCATATCTCTTTGCAGATAATGGTGCTTCCGTGTTGCACCATGGGTTAGCTACAGCTGTAAATGGATCTACTGCACTATTTATATTTCGGTTTCTGAATCTAGGTATTAAAAATGTTTTTGTTACTTACATGAGGTGGCTTCACCACTGCCGTCGTGATTAGTCGCCCTACTATATATCTGCTTTTGAAGCTTATGCGAGGCCTCGAAACCTTGGTTGCTATAGTGACGAAGGGATCTGAATTTCCGAAGGAACATTGAGGCATGTTCAACGGTTAGGTGGCCATAGTCGCCAGTGCCAAGGCCCAGTCCAAACAGGTCTCTCAGGCAAAATCCCCATTCCTTGCACTGTTGGCAAACAAGAAAACAAACGAATAGACCAACAGTCAGCGCATCTGAATGACAATGTAGACTGCAAGATTTACCCCTCACCCTAGTAGTCAAACACGGTAAGCAGTCGAAGCTAGCATTGTGGAAGGAGGAATATAATAATTACAATTGAACAAGGAGCCCACCTGCCGAAGCGGTTTTCAGGTGGCACGAAAACCAGTTTAGTTAATTTACCAGTTTATCCGCAGAAGAAACAAAGAAAAGTTGTATACTACAACATAAAAAGAACTATAAATTACAGTCAGCTATTTCAAAAATAAGTGTCGTTTTAACTTCTCTTATGCTACCAAAGGCGTCAAGAGAAACCGTCCACGAAATAGGAGAAACACACCAATAAACAAATTTGTCACACCTTTAAGTCAAAGACATCGATTTCTTCTTCCATGTCATCATCGAATACTTTGTGCCTCATCGTCGTGGCAAGTTCACGCCAGTTACAAAAGACCTTAAAAGGAAACAGACAGAGTATTATTGATCATGTGGTAAACAAATGCTATAAAGCGATAAAACACAATACTGCCTCTACAGAGAATGACTCAGGTACTGTACAAAGTAATGGCTGAAGTAGAAAAATTCATCAAAAAGTGCATTAGCAGCTTTTGTCCTACTAACACTTTGAAGAGACCAGGTTACTTTTGATCAAAACAGAATACGTGTTCGGCCAGTTTTTCTTTAATACTATGGTTACCTTATTCTGATTAGCTACAACTCGTTGGTACAAATCGCTCCGTGGAACCAGATAACTCGTTAATTTAATGCAATTTTGTCTCGCTTTTTTTTACTTCGAACAGCCTAAAATTTGATTCACGCACGTTTTTTTCTTAATTTCCGCTTATAATGTTTTCAATTACTACAAACTGCACCGAACTCCATCTGTACCACATTCAGCTCTGTAATTTACGTAACTAACTGACCAGAAGAGATTGATTAAATTAAATTACGAGATATTTAGATATACACCTAACGGCTCGAGTGTACTGGGCCTGAAATTGTACGCACGCAACATGGCCAATAGGGACGCAAAGTATGCTGGTAATGAAATCGTTGGCTTTGATCCGCCGGCGCAGTTACTCATGGCGCATCGAAATGGAGTCCTCTAAATTATTGAGGAGTCGGAGGAGCTCGGACAAACGCAGGAAACGAAAGAAGGAAAAACAAGAGAGCGCAAAACGAAGAAGCCGCAACACTCGTCTAGCAGCAGTCCAATTGCCTCAATCAGGACCCGAGGAAGAGTCTGAAGAAGCCACAGCAGAGCACCAGGAGAAATCTAAAGAAACGAACGGCCCTAATGAAACGGCAGAACGCTACCACAAACATGCATTGTATTTCTTTTCGAAGTGGAAGGAAGCAGAAATGCGGAATTTGCCCGAAATAGAAGACAGCGCATTAAAGCAGTTACCGACCGAGATTGGACGAGGGTGTTTTGGAGTTTGTACCCCAGCAAAATACGGAGCACGGACAGTTGTTCTTAAAAAACAGGATGACTACGTCGCAAGTAAGAATGAGGCGAGGATGATCGCGAAACTTAGTCATCCGAACATAGTTTGTTTAATCGGTGTAATGGAGCGACAAAATAGACTGGATATCGTCACCAGTTTCTACAGCGTTAATGGCGATCGCACCAACTTATGTGATATCCCTGCACAAACTACCACAATCAACTGGACGAACCTTTTAAGCGGACTGTGCAGTGGAATACGATATCTCCACAACAAAGTTAAAGTCCTCCACAACGACATTAAGTCAAACAACGTAGTGCTGGATGGATGCAACTTGTTCGAGGCCGAAGCTGTTCTCCTAGACTTTGGGAAAGCTACAGACCAAAACAGCCCCAAGATATACAAGAAGCCAGCTGATACTCGCAAGTTCAGACATCTTGCACCTGAACTTGGACAAGTGAATGGCAAGCAGAGTAACAAATCAGACGTTTATTCATTGGGATACATGATTAGAAGCTTAAACTACAAGCATCAAAACTTCCCCTCGATGTTTGTTAACATTTATCGATCTTGTCTCCGCACTAGCCCATCACCGAGACCATCAGCTGGCGATATATGTGAACAGTTTGATAATTGACCAGGATAAAACGGGAAATCGTCGAAGTAGACCTTTGCAATTCGGTAATAACTTCGCATGTTCTATTTGTGGCAAGTCGCTTTTCTCTAGTGTTTCCGGTTTGGAATAGGTTCGACAGACACGTAAAGCAATTTAGAACTTGATGAAACGCTTTATACTGTTGTGTTTAGAAATATCGCTTTGATTGATACGAAATCGAGTAATAACTGAATCGGAGCTTTCAACTTGTAAGCAATCGGCTTGCTCTTATACAGGGTTTTCTGCCGAGTCAGCAGGACCTTCACAGGTTTCTTTTGTTGTACTGCGGTTTTGATACTACTTCTTCTTTTTTTCTTACTACTGATTTGGAAGTTCCAGTTTACAGTAACCGCTTAGTAATCGTGTTCCAAACGAAAAAAGCAATGTCTAACAAGAAGAGAAAGCTTGGAAAGAAATCTAAAACGTGTTGCGTTATTAATTACTTTATTGATTTGAATAATAAGGAGCTAGAATTGTTGTAAAGGAGTGTTTGTTAAGTGATACATTGCTAATTGTATGCAGAATTGTATGCTATTTATCCCTCCGTAGTTAACGCTGGCAATTCAACTGAACAACAGCTCACAAACTCTTGCTAGAAAATCAAAATGCCAAAAACTGTTTTTAGTGTAGCGTTGTGAATAGATTATATTTATAATAAACTGAACGTCAAAAAAGCATTTCATGCATGTTGTCATGTCTACAGTTTCAAATGCTAACTAAAAGTGCGCGTGAGCCTGGGGTTCGTGTCTCATCAAACAATAAAACAATCGCAGTCTTTATTCGCCCATCACAACTTGATCATGGCGTTTACGGTCAGCTGCCGAACTTGTCATAAGAACTTCAAGACAGGATCATCCGCTAAGAAACACCACGACAAAAGCCATCCTGGGTCCGAATTCAACGGCGGATTGTTTAAAGACTCCCGAGGCCTTCCCCTCGTAAGTGTGCCTGCAGGAAAACAGCTTGAGAGTGCCGAGCAATTCGCTTCTTACAAAACGTGGCTTGCACTACTCGAGCAAATCTCAGGTTCTTTACATCGTAACGGTAAAGGTAAGACTTAAAGGCGATTGTGGAATGCATGTCCATTTTCGGTCCAATTACGTAGAACGTGTGGACAACGCTCTGTAGAATGAAGCACAACGCATTAGGCAAGTGTGCCGTTCGGTAGACCTGAGTAAGGAATACATTAACCACAAACCTCCAAGCGAAATTATTTACTGGAAAGAGTTGTTATTCCAAAGGCCGACTAAGAAGTACTTTAACTTAAAATGTGTATGAAATTAATATCCTCTTTTTCGATCTTTTAGCTGGATGGCAACAGTTGCATGAAATGCACGCAAAGAAGGCTCATTTCCAACATCTGCTATTCAAGCTGGGAAATCCACAACTTCACCAAGTGCGAGATGCCAAGCACTTCAAACATCCGATATTTCAAAAAAGCACCCGACGATTTTCTTACATAATTTATAATCTGGACATGCTCACAAATGCTCCAGCTGAACAAGACGTTGCTGAGCTACAGTCATCGGCAGCATTCAGACATGGAGTGCAAGTGAATTTTCAACACTTCACAAGTACGGAAGCAGCTGTCGAGGCAGCCAAGCAAAGGGCTTTTTCGCGCTTTACTGGTTCGCCGGCCGTGCGTCAGACACCTACAAGTCGTTCTGAAATGGTTGTATCAGTCGGAGAGGGAAGATTGACTCGAGAATTGGAGCTTATCTTGTGGCCTAATATGTTTAGAAGAAATGGAAGCTATGGAAAACTGACAGTGCGATTCTTCGTATCCAAGACAACGTTCAAACGCTAAGCTGTGCATAGCAAGTTGACCTACAGTAGAGACTTGAAATTAAAAATCGTATTTTTTTCATCAAGTGAGGAACTTTCTAATATTCAAATATTCTTCTCCTCAGATATAAAGAAGGGTTTTCTTGGCCATATTCTGTGCCTCACACTCGACCAATAATAGCTATTTGCGCCAATATATTTCGAACTGCTAACTTCTGTGCAACCCAACATTCCTCAAGAACTAGTGACTATTACAGGGTACCACTGCCTCTTAGAAATTACACATGTGTTTCTGCATATAAGATACAGTAATACAAAGACAATTTTATGGTTACAGTTTATAACTTTTGAAGGTACAGCATATTGGAGTGTAAAGTACATATAATTTTAAAATCGCTTAATGTAGCTGATGTGCAGGCAATAGTTCAGTTTCAACACATTAAAATTTAAGCTTGATAGTGAGGACACAAACAAAAGAAATAAATAAATAAACATGTCATCCAATTTCCTTTGTTTGTGTCCTCTAAGCCTTTTCGAAAATAGTCTATTACAACCGATTACTTACAGTTCTGTAGGCATGAAGCTGATAGTCAGCAACATAATCTTGGATTTCGTCGGGATAATGTTTTTGTTTCTGAAGAATAGCCAGCTTGGAAACAACTTCTTTTTGCTTGCTTGTCCACGATTCCAGTTTCGAACATAACTCCTGCTGAAGCAAAACTAACAAAATGGAAAGGATTAATGAAGTAACTTCAAGAGGATTTTAAAGCTCTTTTCTCGTTTACTTTTTCTAACGATGATTAAAAGAAGTGATGTAATAAAACACATCCACGTCCCTCACTAAAAATGAAAGTACTTCATGTAAGTTTGATAAGGTGCATAAGATGGCTATTAATATACCTCTAGCTAACATTGATGAGGAGTATAATTATTGAAAATACAAACTTGAGATTTTAAGGGAACGTGGGCTGGTGAATCAGGTATTTAAGTGGGATATTTCACAACATACTAAAACTCAGTCAAAACACGTATTTGTTCAACAGTCCTTTTTGTTGAGTAGATGTTGCATCAAACAACTGTTTTCGTATCAAACGAAGTTAAAGTGATGGTGTATGGGTCAACTCAAGTCATGGTAAAGCACTAACTTCAACATGCAAAAAATCAAAATCAATCAAAAACAAGAGGGAAAAATGTTGCCATGCAAAGTGTAGTCTAATTCCAACCAATTATCATGTCTGAGTGGTGTTTAAATCACCAAGTTATAGCAAGAGCTACATAATGAGCCAAACAATCATTTAATACTTGGTCACTGATGCTAATGCCAGTCCAGCAACTTTCAATTTGAATTTCTAGAATATTCAAGTGGCAAGTAAAAACAGCTTTTTAGAGAATTTAACACCTGGTATCAAGAAATTTCAGTAAAAGAAGTGAACCTTGAAAGGTAAAAGCTAAATTGTGTGAAATTAATTCTGAATACACATTAATCCCTAAGGTTTGCTCTAAGAGCTGGCATATTCAAAGCTTTGACAGACTTTTTTTATTTCAGGGTTGCATTTTCTGGAAACATAGCCAGGAAATTTTAATACCCCTGGGTTCTGTTTGTGAATTTGGTGAAAATTTTGTCAATTGCAAGGCACCCTACAAGTATTGAAGCTGCCATGATCACTCTCATTAATTAATAAAATTAATTGGCTTACCCGTATTTGTGATGTCGATTGTCTCTGAGTGTGTTCCCCAATCTCTTAAAAACCTCCCTGAATCCCTCAATTGGGCGTAGTACTGTAACAAATCACACACAATAATCCAGAATGCTACAGTGCTTGGCAATTATTTCAAAATAATAATAAATGATTAAAAAACTATGAATAACAGACACTGTAAAAAGTAATCATTGTTATATATCATCTTATAATAATACTAATGATCAACAAATCATGAATGAAGACTGCAACCTGTAAGGGTGTAACAAAAATATGTATAATGCAAAGCACTCACCTAGTCTCATCTTCTGCATATTTTTGGCAATGATTTGTTGGATATCCCAGAAGTGCTCAGGCATACAGTGATGCCAGGATTTCAACCTGGATGAACCAGAAAGGATATATAACATTTGCCTATTAACTGTCTATGAACATCGCTAAAAATACCGGTAAGTCATGTTATATATCCCAGAAATACTCAGGCAAACAGTGATGCCAGGATTTCAACCTGGGTGAACCAGAAAGGATATATAACATTTGCCTATTAACTGTCTATGAACATCGCTAAAAATACCGGTAAATCATGTTATATATCCCAGAAATACTCAGGCATGCAGTGATGCCAGGACTTCAACCTGGATGAACCAGAAAGGATATATAACATTTGCCTATTAACTGTCTATGAACATCGCTAAAAATACCGGTAAGTCATGTTATATATCCCAGAAATACTCGGGCATACAGTGATGCCAGGATTTCAACCTGGATGAACCAGAAAGGATATATAACATTTGCCTATTAACCGTCTGTGAACATCGCTAAAAATACCAGTAAATCATGTTATATATCCCAGAAATACTCGGGCATACAGTGATGCCAGGATTTCAACCTGGATGAACCAGAAAGGATATATAACATTTGCCTATTAACCGTCTATGAACATCGCTAAAAATACCGGTAAATCATGTTATATATCCCAGAAATACTCGGGCATACAGTGATGCCAGGATATCAACCTGGATGAACCAGAAAGGATATATAACATTTGCCTATTAACTGTCTATGAACATCGCTAAAAATACCGGTAAATCATGTTATATATCCCAGAAATACTCAGGCATGCAGTGATGCCAGGACTTCAACCTGGATGAACCAGAAAGGATATATAACATTTGCCTATGACCGTCTATGACCGTCTATGAAAAAAGCCAGTAAATCATGTGATGCCAGGACTTCAACCTGGATGAACCAGAAGGATGGCATACTGGTAGTACACCATTTTTCCTATTACAGTAGTTGTATTTCACAGATATCGTCAACTTTCTAAACAAAACTTTAATAGTACAAATTACTCTCTTCTAAAGTATTTCTACAGTACCTGAATCATCTCCTCGCAGAATGTTACCTGATTTAACAGGTATGTTTCCGCAACATCTTTGTTACTGAAAAATAGTTTAAGTTTCTGCAATGGAAGTGATCGGCTGACAATGTCTTCTATATTCTCTAGAAACCTGCGTTCTGTTGACCCTACAAACCAAATAAATTTTGTTATGATGCATATTTACCATCTACTAATGGTTGGCATATTAGATAGTTTTAATTAGTTGATGTATAATACCATTACAGTACAGTACAACTGAAAATAAGGCACCAAACATTAAAAACCAGCATGTAAATTATATAAAAGGTGTTTTGGAAGAGATTTGTAAACTCTGCTCAGTTAGTAAATAATGAACTCATTAGGCATAACATACACTGTAAGATCTGATTTTCATCAAGGATAAAGATAAATACAATGCATACCTGAGAATGATACTACTTGAATGTTGTGGCGCTCAATGCCACTCTCCTGACCAGCCTTTGCCTTAACTAGGATTCTGTTTCTCCCATTCATGCTGTCTGGTCCATACTCGGCTAAAACAGTATTGCAGTCCTTAAGGCTCCCACACTCATAAGCAAACATGCCCAGGGAACTTAACAACTGCTCAGTGTTTCTAAGCTCACAGTGCAGAGCACATAGGTTGACATCACAAAGGTCCTCTTCAAGAAGAAAGAGCAAGTCATCTCTTAGCCCTTTCCAACTGCAAAAAATAGAAAAAAAGTGTAAAGTTAAATTATAATTTCTTATACAGTCTGACAACTTTTTCCAAGTTAAAGGCATGCAGTTTTATTCACGGAAATGCCAATTTTTCAAAGTAAATCTGGCCATATTTTTTGGCACATTCGGTGAAAGCCGTGACTGGTTACATGAAAAAGAAAGATGGAAAACTGAGAAAACATTGTGGCTACTGGCCACCATAATGTGATTATCCAAACGATGTCGCATCATGTTGAAGAGCGTGAGAAAATGAGTCTCGAATGTCCTATGTTTTGACTTCATAGCAGGCAGCGGTGAGAGATCTTAGAGGTTTGTAGTGCCATGTCAGCTAAATTCAACACTTAACTCAAAATTGTTTTACTTAAACTGTGATATCCAAAGAAAGGATAAACAATTCAAAGCTGTAAAAAGAAGTTGTTTTCATTTAAACTCCTGTTTAAAGGGTGAAAACCGAAAAACAGTTATTAAATCTCGAAGTGTTTTCAGTCTCACTTCATGAGATTCATTGTTCTGAAAGCTTCCGAAAAGTCATGGACTTACATGTATTTGCCGAGTAAATGCACCTGATGGCATATTGGTGACTGGCTAAAAGCCAGTAACCACAAAAACACTAAAATCAAAATGCAACATACATGTACATGTGCATTTTGTATAGATAATACGCAGTGATCAACAATTGCAGTAATTTTACAGCCTCCTGCAAGTAAAGCTTTTCTTTCTTTCAATTTTAGTAGAAAAAGAAATACTATTCAAATCAACTCACCCTTCTATATTTGCCTTGCTCTTAAGGAAGCATTCAGCACAAGCTTCCCCTTTTGGGACCCCTGGACATGCACATCCCTGCAAAAAGATGTACATATAAATGTAATACAGTTTTGACATAGGTGATACAGCAGGGAAAGGGTTTAATGAGCCTATTAAAATAATAGAACCCCACTCTGTGGATAAATGATACTGACAGTTTTGTTTGTTCCAATAAACTTAGTAAATGCACATTTTCCACTGCATTACATTTGTAGCCCACTTAATGTCGATGCCAGGCAATACAAAGATATTTTAGACTACTTCTCTTGTGAAAGATTGAAGAAAAATTTGAAATATTCTAGGACAAGACACTGATTGTTTGAATGAGTGTAAGGTTCTTCAGTTTTAACTAACACATAGATATATAAGTCTGTGTGCTAAAATATAAACATGTGTCAGAGCACCTAAATAACCAAGTTCCAGTGTACTGTACTTTGTATTGAAATATTTGGCTCTGGATAGCTGGCTGCTGGTCAAGGTATTCAATGCAGAAACTTAAAAAATATTTAAACTTCAAAATAATTAAATGACACCATTGTCAAATGACTTGTATATGATTGGTGTCTTATTTAATTATAGAGTCAGTCCTAAGGCAGTTACAATCATATGATAACCTACCCGGATAACTTTGCAGTAAACACAACATTCAGTGTCTAACCCCCTTCCACAAAGTCCATCTACATTTTCATCGACATCATCATCTTTTCACTTTAGGAGCATAATCAAAGCTTTGTAATCAAGAGTAACTGTCATAAAAAAACAAAGAGTAAAGATTAAAATTTCTTTATTAGGTTATCAGTTTGATAATATTACTGCAGCATGGTCATCAAAAAAACTGTTGCCAAGTACTGAAACATTACTGAACATCTTCTTGCCTGAGGATTGTTTTTGGCAACAACCCAATTTTAGGTGTACTTTTAACTTATTATTAATGATAGCACCAGTTTTTAAAGTAGTGATTTCAAAAATAACCATAACAATTACAATTTCCCCAAATGTGATTGGTGCATAAACTGCCACTGTATTTTGTTCCAATTAATCTTCAAAGATGTAATCAGATAGTGTAATCAGACAGTTGGCTGTAATCGAACACCTGTAATCAGACAGGTACATGAGCCAATCATTTAAAGTCCTCTCCACTAAATCCACCAGTCACAACATTGATTACAATCAATATTCATAGTGGATATTGACTTGTGTACAAGTACAGCACTTTCCACTTAATAAATATTAATGAAAACTTTAACAAATGTATACTAGGTACCCGCGTTAAAAAAAAAAAAAAAAAAAAAAAGACAGAGTATAGGAATGACTTAATCACCTGTAAATTTAACTTGAAAATGCCTTCCATCAACAGTAAGTCCATTTTTTTTGATGGCATTCTTCTGGGCATTAAGATCTCTAATTAGTACCTCAACATTTTTCCTCAAAAAAAGGCAAGATATTTCAAATTACAGATCAATAACTAAAGTATTGTACTTTGCTTATGAGCATTTGCACAATAATATTGGCAGCTGCGGGCTTTAAGCCAGGATTTGACAAGTGGGCGTCCACAATGTGCCACAAGGTCTGCTCAAATGAAAAGTGTCTAAGGCAACATACGAAAAATTAAACAATTTTCTTGACAAGGTGGCCATCCACAGGATGCCTAGACACCAATCAGGCTAAAAGCCTGGTCAGGTACATGTAATAGAATCCAGTATACCTAAATATGCTGTTGAATGGGTTAAAAATGGCCTTGAAGCCTAAAATGCTTTACCTGTTTTCCTTGCAATTAGCAATTGCTATGGGATAGACGCTCTTGGAACTTTTGCTGGAAGCATGATGGACATTGATTGGGACAATGCCAATCATGACTTGTTGCCTCCCTATAGAAACACAGAAGCACATGTTGAACGTTTACAATAAAGAGTAATTTAATTTTATATAATTAGACCAGAATTTTAACTTAAAGTCAACATAAAGTTGTTCCGAACTGAAATTTTGTGTTCATTTTGTGTAAGGCGCGTTGCCTATTTACCGAGTGGAGACTAGGTCTGAGTGATGACATGTTGTAAACGAAGAAACGTGAGCTGGACGTTCGGGTCAAAGAGCAGATGAATATTGTTATAAATTTTGTTGCGTTTATGGAATAAATCGTTCATTTTCAAAAGTCAACCGGACAAAAAAGCAGTTCACTGGTTTCTAATAATCAGTGGCAAATCCAGACTTTGAGCTAAGGGGAGAGCCCTGTTTAGTTTTACTTGCCCTGCCGGCTTTTCTTCCTTCAGTCATTTCTTCTTTTTTCACCCAAAACAAGGGGGGAGGCCCGGGTCGCCCGGGCTCCTCCCCTAGATCCACCACTGATAATATAACATAGCTACTTGTTTATTTAACATAAACAGTACAAACAAACACCAGTTGTTAAACATTTATCTCTCAGTGATCCCAACTGTGTAAGTGTAATATAGCAATAAGAAAATGTTAAGTCACCTGAGAAAACTAATGTTAAATGTTTACACCCCTTACAATAAAACCTGTATCCAGTCAAAAAATTGTCACCTACCAAAAAATGGCCTTCCGTCAAGTTTGAGGTTGAGCTCTAATGTTTGCTGATCAGGATGATGTAGTCTAGTCTCCCTTGCTGCCCAAGCCACAGCAGCAGAGAGACTGACCTGGTGCCCTTGTGGTGCTCCATTTGGTAGAGGCCTAATATCACTTTTCTCACAGCCTTAATTTGGTTCTTATTAAGTAGGACAGGGACGTCACTATTCCTCTAAGCAGATAAACAAAACAAACCATTAATTTTATTTACCTGACTAAAAACCAGGAAGCATTGCTAAATATTAGAGTCGTGTAAAATTTTAAACTTAACAAACTAGATGACATGCAGCCCCTACATGATCTAGAATAAGGGTCATAGTTACAAGATTATTGCAGAGAATTTAAAAAATAATTTTATGGGAAAAAATAAATTATGTTGATGAAAAGAAGTGACTTGTATGTCTGCCTTACTATATTTATGCAGAAAAGTTGTTGAATGATATGAATTGGTCAGCTGATGTGATTCATGCAACCAAGCAGTTCAAATCTGCACAGCACTCTGAACTAAAATTAGTGTATCAGGTAATCGTAAGAATGCGAGTGTAATTAAGGATTTACACTACAAGTAATATTTGAAAACTCTCTCAAAATTGCATGAGCCTTTAAGCGAGTGCAATTTGAAGGAATTTTCAAATATCACTCGTAGTGTAAATCGCTTGAGCCTTCATACCATTACACATATATCATATGACTGAGAACATTGCAAATGTGTGTACGTTAATTTGTACTGCAGCAGTGCAAATTAAGAAGGATAACTATTGGCCTGCTCTAATAAGCCAATCACAACAGAGTAGCTTTCTCAGTCAAATAATAATAGAAATCCAAAGTCATTTGGTCTATTCCCAGCCTCAGGCACCCACAACCACGCACTTCACTTAGAACTACTAAGATCTAAGTTCCTCGTAAAGCAATAAAATTTGAAATGCCCTTTTCTTTAACAATTAGATCCGTAGCCCTTGTGGGCAATGGGTCAATAGCCCATGAGGTGAAGCTGAATGGGCTATTGACGCGTGGCCCTTGAGGGCAAAGGGTCTAATTGTTTTAGTATCACCCTACTAGACGAACAGAAAAGGCAATAGTAAAGTTAGTATATGCAAATGGAAGAAATATTTATTTGGGAATAAAACGAAAGAAAGCGTCACTCTCAATTGTGCCAATTTCGCTACTCAAGGACTATTGCTAATAGTCCTCAAGCAATACAAGTAAATTTAGAGTGGTGGACGAGCGACTGAAATAGGAAAGATCGACTATCAAAAACGAGTACTCACCCGACAATTCTGTCATGAGTGGGCATCTGTTGAGAAGGGTGCAGCTACTCGCCAGTTTCTAAAGTCCACAAAAAGGAAAATGGGGATTTACCAAAACATCTAAAGAAAAAGAAAATGGTATGTAATATATAAATGAATCTGTACAAATGTGAAAAACAAAATAAGTTCTTTTACCTCCATTCATTTTAAATAACTCCTCCTCCTAGACTACTACTATGTACACTGTTTATATAAAAGGAGATGTTTCTCATAGCTGTGGTCGAAGAAAAATAATGAGGAGCCCAAAAGTTCTTAACCATGGAATCCTGAATGCTCAACACTTAAGCTTATATGAAAAAAAGAATTTTTTTCCAGTCACCTAAAGGCCAAAGTTAGTCGCCTGTGGCTCCCGGGCATTTCTAGTGGACAGCCTTGCTTCTTGTGTATGCTGCTGTATTGTTGAATATCATGGACACATTTACAATGTTCATAATACCTCTTCTATTTTGTTTAAAACAGCACATTCCTTTTCAAGACACTAAAAGAACGTCAAGTCAGGATGAACCACCTTATGCTCCCTGTAGATCACAAACTGCTCCTGAAATCGAAGCACACGAAGGCATTACATGATATAAAAGCACTAACATAAGTTCATCTGTCAAACCTAAGAGATAACTGAATAATGTCAAGAAATTTGTTTCCACTTATTACTTCTGGTCAACATATCCAACAGTAAAATAAGATCTCATAGTAACTACAAACAAATGATCTATTTCAGTGAACTGAGTTATGTGATAGAGCTAGGAATTAAAACATAGGTTAAAATTAGATCATAGTAACTTACTCCGTTAATTTTTTTCAGATAAAAAGAATCGAATAAAAAGGCCGAGAGTGGTATTTTTGTTCGTCCTTGGCCAAATATCGACTCCACATTAACCCATCACTGAGATGATACAACACTATCTTCAGGCAGCTAAAATATATTTCCAGTCGTCCAACGTTGTAGGAATTACAGTCGAAACAGCCAGAGTTTTTTTTGCTTCAACAGTTCAAAGTCTTAAAATCACAAGAGCCGATCCAAGAGTAACACACGAGTTATTTACCATGAAAATAAACTCGAGCAAACCACAATAGCAGGGCACATTTGTCATTGAACATCAAAAGAAAAATCGCCATCCTTAACTGTGAAGAAAACTCGTTATTCCATATGCAGACGTGCTAGGATTGCAATAGAAGACAGAAAAAAAAAATATTCTGGACACGTACCAAAGACCCCAGGCACTTTACAAAAAGAAAGATGAGTCCGGCTGACAGAGTTCGACAACATGGTCAGAATTCTCCGAAGGTTCCGATACGTCTGGGTCAGATGAGAAGCCTCGACCTGAAATTAACTTTCATCAGCCAAACAAAATCGTGAATACTTTAATTCAGCCCAAACTATATCTCCAGATGGCAGCCAATGGGGCAATACGAGAAAACTACCGTCAGCAGAGGCACGACATCATAGAGCCTGAGGAGTTCTTCCCCGTTGCCAAAAAGCCCCAAACAGTACGCGCATCACAGCTCGCCGCCCTAGAACTGCACAGCCAGAAGGAAGTGATGCGTATTGGCTTATTAAAATGTTCGGTGGAATTCATCATCTTTTCAAGCAAGCTTTAAGCCAGAGGAGTCATCATGTCCCCGTTAGTGGCGTCGAGAAGGAAGAATGACCATGACACGGTAAGAGTTTTATCTTGTTCCGGAGCTCTGAACAGCTATCCGCCGCTATATCAGCATAAATAACACGTTTAACTTAATAAATTCGACGTCTTTAAACCGGCCTGGAGTATCGCAGAATTCTCAACAAGAGAAATAAAATAAATGCTGAGCTAAACGCAATAAAACCCACCAACATTCAAACGCCTTGTGTATTTTCGTTTCGCGAAACGCTCTCGAATGAATGGACCACAAAAGCTGTTTGTGAGTCGCGCGCTGATTGGTTGAGATTTGAAGACCTGTCAAAGAGAAATCAGCAGATACGTTAGAGCGTGTTATTTATGGAACGCCAGAACTGTCTTATGATACTTTTTTTTATTATATTGGGTGGTTATGTCATTATATTGAGTAGTTATGTTATTATATTCGGTGATTAACTCATTATACTCGGTGCTTATTCCATTATACTCGGTGCTTATGTCTTTATATGCGGTGCTGTCTTCATTATATTCGGTGCTTATTCCATTATATTCGGTGCTTCCCTCGTTATATTCGGTGCTTTCTTCGTTATATTCGGTGCTTTTTTCCTTATATTCGGTGCTGTCTTTATTATATTCGGTGTTTATTCCATTATATTCGGTGCTTACTTCATTATATTCGGTGCCTACTTCATTATATTCGGTGCTTACTTCATTATATTGGGTGCTTACTTCATTATATTCGGTGCTTACTTCATTATATTCGGTGCTTACTTCATTATATTGGGTGCTTACTTCATTATATTCGGTGCTTACTTCATTATATTCGGTGCTTACTTCATTATATTCGGTGCTTACTTCATTATATTCGGTGCCTACTTCATTATATTCGGTGCTTACTTCATCATATTCGGTGCTTACTTCATTATATTGGGTGCTTACTTCATTATATTCGGTGCTTATTTCATTATATTCGGTGCTTATTTCATTATATTCGGTGCTTTCTTCGATATGATCGTCACCAGTCTTCGCAAGGGGTCGTACAATTTGGAGGTAGTCTAGGGAAAGCCGGGAAAAACGGGTGTCACGAAAACTCAGACCCCGAAACAGACCCCGAAAACTCAGACCCCTCGAAATTAAAAACTCAATTGTTATCACCCGAATTGCTCTATGGCCACAATGGGGCGAGATGTTTATCTTCTCCGGTTTATGTTGTGTAGCCGATATTTACGTAATACCGGACTACGCAAAAGTAATTGATCGTGTAAATTGAAGATAAGCATACGGTAAAATAAAATAACATGATAAAAGAACATAATAAAAGAAAACAAATGGAAACAATTAATATGTTTCTTCGCGGATGTTCAGACCATTAGGATCAATTGTTCTGCCTTTTTGAATTAAAAAAGCTTCCCTGGCCGTACGGATAGAGTCTCGGTTAGAAACGATTTTTTCGATGGGGATTAATTGCATGTCGTTAGCAGTGTGGTTAGGAGAGGACAGGAAATGTTCGGCGGCTGTAGTAGGTTTAGATTTGTTGTTAGGGTTATCTATGGTACGGCGGTGTTCATTAAATCGGTCTTTTAATTGTCGTTTCGTCTCTCCTATGTATTGTAAATTACGGCGGTTACATTGAATCATGTAGATGAGGTTTTTAGTGTCACAGGTCAGGTTGGATTTTATGGCGCGCGTTTCCCCGGTAGAAGTATGTAGTAAGTCCGTGAGAAATGTAGGGACAAGTAGCACAGTTTTTGCCACAACGGAAAGAACCAGAAGTTGTGTCGGCTTTTGCTTTTGTATTCTTCATTTCAATTTTCGTTCACTCACATTTCGAGACCAGACATGGCGGTTCAATCGGTTCGACCTTCACGTGCTTTTTACGTGTTGACTTTTTACGTGCCGACAGTCACGCAACGCACATAAAGTCAAAAAGCAGATTGCGATCAAACGAGTATGTTTCAGAGAACAACACATTTTTTTGCTGCATACGATTGCATAAAAAAGGTCTGTTTTGAAAAGCAGTGTCGGCTGCTGTTCTAAACCTTGTTAGTTCTTCACTGTTTGACCGACGCGACAGCGATAAACCTGAGAAGTGAAATATTTGTGTTTCACCGTTCGATCGACGCGACAACATAAACCAGAGAAGATAAACATCTCGCCCCATTGTGGCCATAGAGCAATTCGGGTGATAACAATTGAGTTTTTAATTTCGAGGGGTCTGAGTTTTCGGGGTCTGTTTCGGGGTCTGAGTTTTCGTGACACCCGTTTTTCCCGGCTTTCCCTAGACTACCTCCAAATTGTACGACCCCTTGCGAAGACTGGTGACGATCATATCGAAGAAAGCACCGAATATAATGAAATAAGCACCGAATATAATGAAGTAAGCACCGAATATAATGAAGTAAGCACCGAATATAATGAGGTAAGCACCGAATATAATGAAGTAAGCACCGAATATAATGAAGTAAGCACCGAATATAATGAAGTAAGCACCGAATATAATGAAGTAAGCACCCAATATAATGAAGTAAGCACCGAATATGATGAAGTAAGCACCGAATATAATGAAGTAGGCACCGAATATAATGAAGTAAGCACCGAATATAATGGAATAAGCACCGAATATAATAAAGACAGCACCGAATATAAGGAAAAAAGCACCGAATATAACGAAGAAAGCACCGAATATAACGAGGGAAGCACCGAATATAATGGAATAAGCACCGAATATAATGAAGACAGCACCGCATATAAAGACATAAGCACCGAGTATAATGGAATAAGCACCGAGTATAATGAGTTAATCACCGAATATAATAACATAACTACTCAATATAATGACATAACCACCCAATATAATAAAAAAAAGTATCATAAGACAGTTCTGGCGTTCCATAGTTATTCTCTGTTTTTATCAGGGGCGGGGCAGAAGACTCCTGAAATTTTTGTACTGGATCATCGAACAAAAAGTGACGTCACATCCGGTTTAAACGGTGCCGCGCAGCTCGTTTCACAAAGCGAAAAAATGGCGTTTCGATTGGGGAAGATTTTCTTCTATTTGCAAACCATCAGGTCCGTGTCCTTCCATACTGAGGATAGAAATATCGTGAAGGCACATTTCTTCGACTTTTGAAGCAAAACTGTTGGCAAAAGAGAACAGTTTAGTATTGTTTTGAAGGAAAATAACGGAGAGCTTTGTCATCGAATGGCGGATTTTACACATATTCAAAACTGGTGTTGTTCCGACTTTTGGTTCTTATTGTTCGTGATTCGGTGATAACACTAAGTGCAATAGCCTATAATGTTAACAACAACCTGGATGAAGTATTGCTGGCCATAGTTTGCACTGTGTACAACGGGAACATATTTAACAGAAACCGTTTTTTTCTGAAAGTGAACACAGTTGAAGCTCTGTATCCACGCGCGTGTGGTGGAAAAGACATGCTGAAGCGTATACTCAAGGTTAGTATCCTATTTCCGTATCTCTTGTTGAATACGGTTTTTCTCCGTAAGAAATAAGCAATGTTGAGAGTTAGAGGCGAGCTTTGGGGATATCAGATTTCCCCGAAGAGATCAACAAAGGGGTGAAGCACTCCCCCACCAAATTTTCTGGGAGTACCCCCCCCCCCCCCCCGGGTACTGTGAAGCTGTTCATAAATATACATCTATGCTGGACAGAATTCAAATTTTATCCAGTGGTCAATTGTACATTCCTCTGTATTGTCTGAACTGCAATGCTGGCCTGGGGATCAACTTCTTTGGGCAGTTCCAAAAGAGGGTGGTTGGCCTGTTTATAGGGTTAGCTCCTTAGCCCTTAACTTTACCTCCGCTTTTGACAGGTACCCACTTCTACTGTGACCCGGGGCGAGGGGTACTCCCTTATATGCACTATAGGGTTATGTGTGGCCCCAAAAGGTATGGTTTTTCAGTTGTTTTGGTCATAAATAGGGTATCAGTTTTGGCCATTTTGGCCTTAAATAGAATATGGGTTTTGTACTCTAGTCTTGAATTGGGTAATGTTGTTTAGAAGAAGCTACTTTTTCATCATTATTGATAAGACCATAAGCAAAAGGCTGTCAAAAGTTATGTTTAGGGCAACTGTGTCAGCTACCATGGTGGTAAATAGGTTATCGAATTTTTATTCTGTTAATAAATAGTGTAGGGAGAATCGCAGATTTTGGTAGTCATAATTAGTTAATTCGACTATTTTGAGATTTTAAAGATATGTTCTATATATCAAATTGACTCAACAAGAGATGCCGTGGGAACACAGGCCGCTGGTGATTGTTTTCACAGCTTTTTTAGCTCTTTCAAAGATCTGTTTACAACACCTCATCTTCTGTTAATCTGGTTGGGATACAATGTAACTCTGTAGCAACGGGACCTTTGTTCATTATTTGATCAATGTTTAAATGGCATCTACCTTCCATCTTGTAAAGAAAGAATGAAAAATGGCTGTCTCATATGCATGCATCAAATAATTCACAAAGCTCAGTTGTGATTGCTCCATTGTGGGTGGGCTGAGAATTCTAGCTTGGTGTGATCTTAAAGTGATTGTTTGCCATTTATTTCCCCATGCATTTGGCTGAATTTGACCCTGCATGACTATTCAAAACCCTTATTGAATAATCAAATGGGCAATATCCCTCTTTGTTTGAGTTTCCCTCAGTCATTCAATCACAGTGGGTTTTGCTGAGTTAATTTTCTCTTCTTTGTAAATTGATATTTCTGCTTTAAATTCTAAATCTAGGCATCATGTGACACTTGCCATGCGAAGAGTTGTCCAGGTTAGCCAAGTGTTTATATAAAGTAGTGTTTATATAAAGAAAAGTTGTCCTGCCTGTGAGGGTGCCAAGGCGTGACATGAGCCAAGGCTAGACAACTCACCCACCCCTGTTGTCTCGCAGGCGAGACAGGTTCATGATCCTAAATGTAAACAGTTGGTTGAATTTTCAAAGAAAGAAATGAAAAGTTAGCTTGGCCAGGGTAACTCAAGAGAAGGGTTGTCTTGGGTACCCAAGACCATATAAATGGTCCCTAGTAGGGCCATTCTATTTTATTTCCACACTCCCTCTTCCTCTGTTGACATGAGTTTTAGACGGGGCTATGAAAGAGTTATTTCTGCACTTTTATCTTTTCTGTTAGTTAGGTGGTGAATATTGACTTATTTAGTGAGTGCGGCTGGGGGAAGGGGGTGCGGATATAAAATGGAATATCTCTAGTCAGCTCTGGGCCCAAGTTGTGTGTTGTCTAACTGATTATACAAACTATACTTTCCAAAATCTTTATGGGTAAGTGTTTGAGAGGATCATCTTATATGTTCATCACCACAGTGGAACCCTGCCTTCTGGCCACCCCATTCACATAGCCACCTTGTTATTACAGCCACTTGATTCTGGCTTGAACAAAGGCTCAGATAGTCGGTCATTTTCTTATTTAAAGAACCCCTTTAACCACACTGTTAATGTGGTCAGATTTTTGTGGCCCAGCAACCGGATTAACAGAGTTCCATTGTAATTTAAAATTGTCAGTGTTGATTGTTTTAAGAATATTTGCACCTCACAGAGGTGAAAATGAATTTGAACTATTACCCACAAAATGAAATTCTGGATCGTACATTTTAGGAGTAATATACACAATTTATAATAAGCATCAGGCATCACTTTGATAGTGAAGTCCCATAACTCTATTATTTGGAGATTGGTTATCCACTATCCCCGAAATTACCAAGGTTGATATCTCTATTATCATGTCATCAAAGCCATAATATTTTGACACCTACTGTACCAAACACAGTTTCCTTAAGCAGTAACAAGAGTCTTTCTTTAGTAAACCAAAATAGTACTTGCTGCCAGGTGCTTTATAAAAGTATAACCCTTCCAGAAGCCTTCACAAAGTAATATCAGTTGCTAACAATTTTTTTGTGGCTGATTTAAACCTTGTAATAAATCATACTGAACTGGCCCAAGTTTAATATACATTTTGTTGCATTTAGCTCACATGTTTTCAGTTTAAAGGAGAGGGTCACTCCAAAAAGCTTACTCTTTTTGTCTTCACTTATAGCAAGTGAATATTCAGCATTTTCACTCACCAAAGGTTCAGCCTCTGAAGTGCCTGCTATCCTTAAGAAATTCATCTTGAAATTAAGAAGCGACTTCGGAGGCCACCATTTTGCAACTGTCTTGGCAGCCTGAGGCTGTGTTTATGTGACTTCATTCCGTCCAACTTGAAATTGGTGGGAAGGAGAAGAACCTGCAACTGACTTGGCATCTGTCACAAGGTCAGGAAAATCTATTTTTTTTTTTCCAAGCGATTATCCTCTTTACTATCTTCAATGCTATTATTTTGGAGTTTAGAGCATGTTTACCTCAAAATAATATGTCTCAAGAGCAGCCATAACCCAGAGTACTGGTAGTCAAAAGGCTTGTCGCAAGCCATCAGGACAAAATCTGTCAGACAGAATGATGTCATGAAAACTTGGTCTGGGTGCTTCTTTGGAGGCAAACTTCATAAGGAAAACCTGCACTTCAGACGCTGAAACTTCTGTGAGTGGCTAACCTCAGTGCAAGGTTTTCATTAGCATTGACATAAAATTTATGTTTTTTGGAGTGACCTTCTCCTTTAAAATACACACATTAAGATTTAACTCAGTAGCAAGGTACCTCTTGTATGACCAGTAACAGTATACATGTATCCAAAAAACAAAATATATATTGTCCAAACTCAGTCATGTTAGTAGTGTTAGTGTCTAATGAGTTCCTGCAAAGAGATAATTATACAATCATTCTAGCAACTCTCCTCAATATTCTGGGAGTCTCGTATAGATCATCCATCCCAGATACAAGGGACCATGGGCTCCTAGGGACAGTGCTTTAAAGTGCTATTATGATGAAATTTGCGGATGTCCTCCATAATATGAGCATAACAGTTTTGTTACCATGGCAACATACTGGGTTTCAACCTTCCCTGATGATTATAGGCTTTTCTGGCCACCTTTGGCTTTCCATTTTGATATTTGCCAGTAGTGCCTCATCAGCACAATCTAGGAAGCATATTAACATGCAAGGTCAAAGTCATAGCCTCGTTTAACGATTTTCAAGCTGAAAATCACTGAATTAGTGAAATCAGGTTAGAGGGGACTGGAAAAGAACAAGTTGCCATGAGAAAATACAGGCTGTACATAATTTTTATAGCCATAGGTGTGTTTCCTGTAGTTCTAACTACATTGTATAAGCCTACCAACCTGATGTAATATTGGGTCAAGTGTATGACAACATCAGTCACCTCATTTGCATATTTCTAGTTTTCAAACCTACATATCTTTGGAACTGATGCAGATATTTGCAAAAGGTAAACAGCATTTTTAATCTTTTGTGGAATTCTATGTGATACACCTGAAAATTCTGACTCAAGGGGTAAAAATTTAAGGATAGAAGCACTTTAAAGCATTGAGTTGAATTTATGCTGTTGGCAAAATTTTACTGTAAGGTGTCGAAAGGAATTTGGAGGGCAATTTAGTGTGGTTATTGAATTGACAGACGTTGGTTCTGTTATTATTGTCATTATCTTCTATATTTTTGAGGCAGAATGGTTGTTGGCAAAAGCAAAACTGGCAATATGCTCACTGACCTGTGTTTAGATGTTTTTAGGTTTTTGTCTCTGACAATGAAGGTCAATTTGAGTAGTTACACTGTCTTTACAATAGAACATATGGATATTAATAGTATAGTTATATTTCAATATCCTCATACTAAAATTATAGTAATTTTATGGCTCAATTTCTACCTCTGCTTTAATTTGTTTAAACCAGTTTATTTTTTTAAACCAATTTAATTTCATCAAAGGGGAAGGGGGAATCAGAGAGCAACAATAAATTAGACCAACAAATATAAGGACATTTGCAATGGTTGCTTTCATGGCCTAGTGGAGATGAAGTGGACCAAAAAGTCAGAGATCTGATGTTTGAATCTAGGTCTGTCTGTACAAAGATTGTATTGTAGTATAGGAGTATTATGGTAAGTTATCACTTATGTTGGGGGGTTGATATGGGATCCTGGCTGTACTGTTGTAGGGTAGGAATAGGGACTGAGGGGTGGGTGGTGTGCTTGTGATCCTTTTTAAAAACCACTCTAAAAGTGAAAACAAACTGATTTCACTTGAAAAATTTACAGCACAGGTAAAAATGATACATTATATCTTGTTTTTTATAGGTGGTAAATGAGCAAATACCCTTATGATCAAGAGACCTGTTCAAGTGTGATTTTTTTTACTGATAACGGAAATCATAATAAAGATGCAAAGCCACCTTGGTGTGATTTCTTCCTTGACAGTGAAGTGCAACCTAACCAAAAGTTGCATTCTGTAAGAGGTTTAAAATGGAAAATTAAACTACACCAGTTTGTATTAATTTTATAAGTACTCCTCTCTCCAAAATATATTTGGTATGTTGTCGTACCTGTACTGGCACGAATATAATGTAGAAATTTATGGGAAATGTTTCCATTCAAAAAATATGCAGCTCAGACACAATAACAATAATTCTCATTTCTGTGGTGTTTTCTTTGGTCTGAAAGTGTAAAAACAGATTCTATTACCCTACACGTAAGTTGAAGAATATAGGAGCTCCTCTGCAAAAGTTTGTTGTTGTTTTTTTTTCTGTTCATTTTTTTTGTTGAACATTTATATTTTCCTATAAGCAGTTTCTTCACAACACATTGTAAGATAATAACTAGCCATAAAAAGAACGTTTTTGTCTCAGAGACCATTTTCAAGATAAAAAAAAAGTGATTTTCATTTATATTTTTTATTTTCTTTGGGCAGAGACGTTTTGAGAATTTCCCTAAAAATATCACAAGGTACAAAGGAAGGGGCAAAAATAAAAGTTGTTTTCATTATCAGTTTGAGTCTCTCTCTGAAGCTGCAAAGTATGGTTATTTTATACTGTTGTGGATAACGTTAGGCCCATTTTAATTCAAAACACAAATGGGAACTTACATTGGTAATCACACAATCTCTTAAATTGGTGCTGTTTTGTTTTTTGCTTTTTTCCAGAAAACAATTTGAACATCCTTGTTACACAAGGAGAGGGGGGGGGGGGGGGGGGGGGAGGTATTCTACATAGTTTTAAATGGGGAAGCTCCACCTCAAGGTCTAACCCCTTAATACTGTATCCCTTTTCTAAACCCTTAGAAAGTAGTTTTAAAATATCTTTTTGAACAATACATCAGAATCCCTCATTCTGGCTCATGAGAGTAAATGAGAGACTATCAACAACATTTTAGAACTAGAAGAAGGGAAATCCCTAAAAGAAAGATTTCCATACCCTTTCATTATACAACTGAATTCAACTTGTCAGAAATCCCTTACCCTTTAATAGTTATATCTGAAGCCTGAAAACTTTTGAGCAGAGCTTCCCGATATATGTCATTACATGGAGTCCTCCCACATACACAATCCAGGAACTCTTGACAAGTTGCGATGAAGCTGGCTTTAAGACTGTCTGATCAGGCAGCTTCTTCAGTTTTTGAGTACAAACTTGTTACTCTCAGTCAACTTCTAGTATGGAACCTTTTCTTTTCTGGTCTGGTCCAAGTTCACTGACACTAGTAGTTAGCAATCACTTTCACAACACTAACACTAGCAATGTCAGTTGCAGTCTGGTTGTTCAGTTTCACTGCACCATGTTTCATGGTCACTCATCATTGTCAGACGTGAGTTCATAATAGCTTGTAACATTCACCAGCCTGGTAGTGTCATTGTTGCTATTTCCTGTTCCCAGACTTCCTTTTATGGCTGGGTGTTGGGGCATGATATTTCATTACTGTTTGCAAACAGTTTGTTAAGATCGCACGTTGAAAGCGTGATGAATTAAAATAATTGAACTCTATGAGAGAGAATTGTCAGAATTGCTAGGGTTCTCTCATTCCCTGGAACTGAAATGTCTTGATGTAAGCTTACATAGAGAAAGCAGACTGAAAATAGGGCAAAATGTCTAACCTTTCAAAATAAGTTGCAAAGGCATTTGATAGTTAGGGATTAAAAGATAGGGAACTTGGTCTGTAAACAAGGCAATTGAAAGGAATCGAAGCAATTTAAGGTGCATGCTTGACCTCACAGGATCGGGGAGGGGGGGGGGGTGTATTGAAACTTTATAGTGTCACTGACATTTAACACCATTGAAAAAGAAAAAGAAATTACATCATAACTAAAAAAAACAAACACTACATGCCCCGATACTGAATCGCCCATAAAAATATCCTCTTGTTTATATTTAAGGGGTTCACGGCCTGCTTATGTACATGTTAAAGGAAGCGTTTACCGTTATTAAAGGATTACCAAGGGAAACGTTAAGATATCTCATTTAAGGTTCTTAACAAATCGTAACAGAATTTATAATGCCAGTTTGAGTCACAAGCAAGAACAAGAATTTGAGTTAGAGTCGATTGGCAAGAAAGTTCCGCCCCGTTGTGTGTGTGGATCTTTACAGTGTGATACGATTAACAGCTCTCCATTACTCTCCAGTGTTTGTCAATGGTAAATTTCAAAAAATGGCCTTCTGTTAAATAGGTTCTCCCACGGGTAGAAAACTGACATTGCGCTTTTCTCTCAGTGTAATGCCTACCTAAGAGAATAGGATATTTGAATTGAGTGCAACTTACCTAGAATTCATTATTTCCACGTAAACGATGACTCCTGTGGAATTCAGCTACGAAGAAACGACGACATTTCGTAAAAACACACGCCTTCAAAACAGCGTCTTTTTGAATAAATAATTGTTCTGTTTCTCAACAAACGATATGGCGAGGAAGAAGACAAAATTTTGTTTATCATGGCCAAATAAAACGTTAGAAATATCCCGCCGATTGCGAAACATTGCTGTTTTACTTACAGGGAGAATGATTATGTCGCAGTCAAATTTTATTTTGCCGCTCAGCCCGCTTTTTTACCGGATGTGACGTCACTTTTTGTTGGATGATCCAAACACAAAAAAAACGCCAGGCGTCGCAGAGTGTTCTCCCCCGCCCCTGGTTTTTATGAACAAATGGAAACATTTTCAAAAAGCCCCTTGCCCAATTTTCTCTTGTCGCCCCAAAAAGCTGACTTACCCAAATTTTAATGGGGAGGCGGGGGTACAAACCCCCAACCCTACATATGGAGCCTCTTGTAAGCGACCGCGTCTCGTAAGCTAAAAGTTTCAAATTTTCTTTTGTTTTAACTCCCGTACGAGTGGCAATTCCTGGTTTCCTTAGTCTAGATAAAATCTTCAACCAACTAGTCAGTTTTGTGAAAAATGATACCCTATTCTAGACCCAAAAGCTCTGATTAATATACCCTATCCTAGAGTAAACTGCTTGAAAACCATAGCCTCCACAGCGGCACATACCTATATAGCCCATATATGGCAGTGCCCCCCCCCCCCCCCCCCCACCCGGGGCTTGGGTGTAGGCACGATTACCAGCCGCTGTTCAGCAAAGGAGCCGGGGAGGAACGTAGACCAGACTCGAGAAAGCGGCGGAAATCGAGCCTAGCTTGGGTGGGGCAGGCAGATTTTCCAAAAGTCGAGCCAAACAATGGCGATCACAGTGGTAACTGTCAACGCTTGTCAGCATAACATGAAAAACGATACGCACGGGAAGTTCAGTTCTATTATTATAATCCCGCACAATTTCAAGGTTTTCAAGGTTTTTACGGCGATAGCATGGAATACCCGCAGTATGCTCCCGTCTACCATGATATGACTGGAAGGGGAACACAACGGAGCACTTCACATGCGAGCATTGCGCAGGAAAACACTCTACCGGTCAGGCCCATGCAAGTAAGCGCTTCACAAGCGTCGACGTCTTCGTCTTCCCAATCATCTCCTGATCCTGAACCCGTTGATACTGGAAAACGATCTTATGAAAGATAGTTGGATTACGAAGAAAAAATGCTAATCAACCTGTGGGCCGAGAATTTCGATTGCATCAACAGCAGTCAAGCCCGCAAAGCTTAGGATGACATCGCCAGGCAAATAAATTTGAAATTTGGAACTGACAATTATCTCCCACTAGTGCGACCCTCCGTTTCTGTCTAAGAGTTTTCCTTTCCGGGTGTGGTCTCAAATTTTTGTGGTTTTTTAGCCGGCAAAGATGAAATCTTTTCCCACGTGCGACCGCGACCCATAGGTATATATGGGTCGCACTGTGGGAAAAGTCAAAATTTTGCCTCATTAGCATATGGTTACTGCAGGATGTACGGGTCCGCAAATGATCCCAGGACCGCAATTGATCCCGGACCGCAAATGATCCCCAAATTGAACCGCAAATGATCCCGGACCGGAAATGATCCCCATATTGGACCGCAAATGATCCCAATTAAAAGATAAGGAATGGCATGGATTTATATCAGAGGAAGGTGAGAACATGTACAAAACTAATGAACTAAAAAACATGTTTTATCATTTTGCAAAAAAACATTCCACAGTTGCTGTTTTGTTCTTCGAAGGGTACAGATCGTTTTCACTGCCACGCAATAAAAGAAATAATAAACCGAAAACCAACCAATGGAAAAAGCTAAGAAGTTATGATGTACGTTATAGAAGATAACTAAACAAGACACCTCTCCAAGTTTTAGGCCTGTGCATTCCCCCAAACTTCAGATATTCGTTGTAAATGTAACTAGAAGCGCCATGTTGGTGTACATCCGTGGTACACCAATATGGCGGCCGGAATATAGTGTAAACATCTGGAACTTACTTTGGCTTTCTAGGCGACTGACTATCAAGACTAAACAAACAAGCATTTACATAAGCACTTTTCCTGGATCATGTGTATTTTGTGCACCCCTCGACCGACATATCGGTCGACATATCGACCGACACTCGACCGATGTATCGGTCGACATATCGACCGACACTCGGCCGATGTATCGGCCGAGATATGTCGGTCGACATATCGACCGATATATCGGCTGAGATGTCGGCCGAGTGTCGGTCGACATATCGGCCGATATCTCGGTCGATATAGCGGCCGACGCGGCCGATATTTTGACCATTGACTGTCGGTGGAATATCGGTCGACTGTCGGTGGTATATCGGTCGACTGTCGTATAATCTAACTCAAAAACTTAGACTGCCAGTGTGAGATGTATAAGTTACGCGCATTTCATCCTTTCTTAGTGAACCTTAAAATTTCTGAAGGCTTTATGTTCGAATCATTCAGCCGTTGTCAAGCAAGACACCCAAGTGAAATACTGCCAAATACACAAAATACAGTTGACAGGAAAGAGGATAAGGACGATGAAGGATAACAAGGTGCTGGAATAGAACTGATGAAAGACACGCAAGTCTTGAATTTGCCCATGCATCGCACTAATGCTTCTGCTGTTTTTCGATTTTTACATTTCCTTGCATCGAAGAGGGGTTACTGCACCACTTAAAATTTAGGAGAGTTACATAAGCATTTGACAAAACAACCAAGATAAAAAGATCAAAAAACGCGAATTCACGTTTAAGCAACTTTTTCACCTCGCCATAGCTGTCGTGGTATCTGGCCTTCACTGGCGTAGTCCCTATGATTTTTACGGTATGGAACGGGGCCGGGTTTCAGCCTTGCCCTGTCGTACTTGTTGTTAAATTATTCTACTAAGGCTACGCTTGTTTTCCACATGTACTCTAACTTGTACTTCTTGGTTGGGTATATTCAAGAAGATGTGATAATTGTCCTTTTTTGATGTTATATTTTTTTGCCTGTGGTGGTGCTCCCTTGTATATATCTTATTTTTATCTCATTTTAGTAATTCCCTTCCCGTCCTCTATGCATGTTATAACGGCCGTATGTCAATCGTGTCAAGCCGTGACGTTACCTTTTTGTGCTACTTATCGATAACATTATAACGATGATAACAACCCGCCAAGTTAACTTTTTTCCTTAGTGGCCATTTGGCCACTGACTGTTCAGGTTTGGTCGCCAGTGAAAAATTTTAGTCGCCAAAATATATGCATAAATTAATAATTAATTAATAATAAATGATAATCTTATTATTATCTAACTGTATTATTAATAACATTTTCCTTGAACCACCAAGTAAATTGAAGTCCCATTCAGTGAAAGAACTACCTAATGTTGATTCAAATATGCTTTTATTGGAATGATTGATGCTCAAATGAAATAGTTTCTGATCACAATGAAAAAGTACTATATTATTGCAACAGTGTTGTGAGTTGATCACAGTTCTCATTCAGTCATTTTAAATTGATAGGCTTTACCGCCATTTTTCCCGCGAAAATATTTGATGAAAATTAAGAAAAAAAGTCGCTTCACAAAACACAGAAATATTTGTGTATATCATTTATAATTCACACAACAGGAGCAGTGCAAACGACACAGATTATACCAAGTTAAAATAAGATAGCCTCATTCGCAGCTGAATGGCGGAAAGTTTTCCAATGTTTATCAAGGCGGCATCAAATTCTTGCTGAGACCATAAAGTGAACACTATTTTTACCTTATCGCTTATGATCTTTTTTAAATGTTCAACCTCGTTTTCTGCTTGAATAAGCAAACGATATAAAACTTCATCTGAAAATTAAAGACTGTATTGAAATGGACAGAAAAGTTCACGCTCAAATTGTTTGTCGTTTTGAATTTAATATGCGAACCGCGGAACGCGAATACTCAACGCGAAAATACTTTCACAAGTTTTAGGGCAATCACTAAGACGGATATTTTTTATTGATGAAATCTTTGACAATTTAAAAATAAACCAAGGTTCGTTCACACAAGTGAAATTTATTTACAACTGCTAGCCGCTTTTCATTACAGTTTTTTTTATTTATAGAATCCCCCGTGCTTGTGTTATCAAGTTTGCTGTAAAGTCAAGTATTTTCGTGTACACTGAAACAAAATACGTTTCTTAAATACATCTGGATGTTTCTCAAATATATTGTGGATCCTGTCACCGTCGAGCTTTCCAAGCTTCTTTTCGATGGCAAATGACCGGATTGGGTACGTTGTCTCACGCTTCCAGGTAAAATTGTCACGTGCCAAAGTTCAGTTGAGTGGAACGAATTTCGTCGCGTCCCAAGCTCAACTGAATGCAATTCCTTGATCTTTGTTTACCGTGTAACATTTCATTTTATTCAGTCTCCATTTCTGTTGGTTAAAACCCCACAAAAACTAGCTTTGCAAAGTGAATTCTTAATGCTCAGAACGTTTTTCTTTTCGCTCCAGATGATAGTCCGCTCAAGCTCCTGACGTATAGGTCACGTTAATATTAGTCGCCGAGCTGGCCACTTGCGTCCTAATTTAGTCGCCAGCTCCAAAATTCTAGTCGCCATGGCGACTAAAATGGTCGCAACTTGGAGGGTTGGATAAGTTATGTGAGTACTTTGGTGTATCATGGGTCTGGCGGGGGCCAATATTTTTTTTTCTCCTTTTTTTTTTTACCCAAAACCCCTACCCTCCGGCTAAAGCACGGGGAATGTTTAAAATAGCCTCAGTGTGCATTTATCCTTAGGATTATTGGGCGAGAAGAAAATAACGTATTGGTAATTTTTTTTTAGCCTGCGAGAGCATCCGGTTTTTCTGGCGTTAGTTTCCAATTTCAGCTGCCGAGAAAAAACCCGAGGGGGAGAAGCGACTACCAAAAATACGTCTGCGGTTCGCAGGCTAAATTTTTGTAGATGACCGTATTTTCGAACAATACTGAAACAAGTTGGCATTGACTTAGAAAAGTTTATTTGTTCTGGGTTGAACTACAATTGTTTATGAGTATGATATTTTTAACACCTTCATTGTTTGCGACTAACTATTTTCTGTTACTATTTTTTATTATATCACAATTATTATCCAGCAAACCAAAAATTAAATGACTAATCGGGAAGAGAACTTCGATTCGTCCAATTCGGTCTATCGATGTCACGTTAAGTGCTGTCATTTTTGTCCTTTTAAATCTTTCGATTTACCGAATTGGATGATTTCTAAGTTCTGCTACAATTTATCTGATTTCGTCGAAAATGATCATTTTGTTCCGTGAAATATTAATAACAGTATGCCAAGATTATCTCTAGAATAGATATAACTACTTTATTTCGTACAAAAAAAAAAAAAACAGTTATCACATTTAAATTTTGAAAAAAAAAAAACTCTTTTTCATCTACGGTCTTTTCTTTTCACGAGTTTCAAAAAGATACAAAGAGATCAATATCATTAGCACTAGTGAGCAACATCAAAGGTAATCTTCGTATCTAGCCCTGCAAAACTGTAACAATTCCGTATTTACTCGTACAAATAGTTTAAAATTAAAAAAACAAAGAAATATTGCAATAACTTGAAATGTGTTTTTCGCCTAGGTACGTATGATCATTTATCATCAATCTTTGATATTACTCTCTATAAAAGCTTTCCCATGGGAAAAATGGGATTAGTTTCCCTACGCTTTATATTCGGAAAGGGCAGCCCTTTGTCTCTTCTCGATCGTTTTCACTGCTGGTTCTGTTATAGTTTTGTATTTCGTCTTGTCTATTATCTTCAATTCGCAAATGCTTATTAGTCTAGCGAGGTACAACTGTAATAATACCCTATATACTTGATTTGATGCGTCGCCTTTCGTCGGAATAGTTTAAAATTATGGTGGCTAAACACAGTTTTGGCAGTCTGTGAGTGTTGTATGTCATTTTCCAAATCATGGCAAGAGAAAGGTTGCAGCTCACAAGCTGAAACTTGTAAGGTGAAAAATACACTGATAAAAGCTTTTGATTGACATGTTAAATTTGACGTTTTGGAAGTTACCTTGGCAACATAAACGATTGAATATAACCTTAAAATTACGCTTTTGCACCGTTCACATGAAATTCGCTGATACGATTTTCCTATAAACTTGCACGTAGCTTACTAAATTAATCATTACCATCATTGTACACAGCTTATTACAATTAGTTATTGCCATTCGCAACTTATTTGACCAAATTCTAACACACAGGTTTTTAGATAATCAATAATATAATTATATAGCACCATCGAAATCCAATATTGCCAACAGACCTATGTTTTATTAATTTTTGCAAACTGTCCAAATTTAAAATAAATTGGATAGTTTTTACCCGAACGTTTAGTTTAGCTTTGAACAAACTGTCCAATTTGAGAAAAATCTGGATACTTTCCATCAACCAATGAAATGTCAAGATAAATAAAAGAACCGAGTATTGGCCAATCAGGTTGCTGCTATTATCACTGCCATCAAACGTCACCGAGCGATTGTAGCTCGCTAAGTTTCCTTATGTTTTGATAATGGCGGAATTTCCCGACTTTTCTCTCCACCTTTTTGACGTCTAAACTTTCAAATGGAGTATTCAGCTATGTTTCCAGAGATAGATGCTACTGATTTACTCGAGATGAGGGCGAATAATCAGAACAAGAAAACTCAAAGAAGCAAAAAGCCTGTGTTAAAGTGTTTGACCTGTGACGGGCTGAGCAAAGCGAAGTGAAATATACTGTACTTTAGACGATAAAATGTTTGTCTTGTTCATCTGTTTTTGGATCCTATATAATTAATAGGAAATAGGACTAAATGCTTGTCCAATTTTGAAATAATTGGATTCAAAAAATTCCTCGGACTGCCAAATTGGACTCGGCCTACGGCCTCGTCCAATTTTGGCTGTCCTCAGAATTTTTTTTCATTCAATTATTTCCAAATTGGACAGCATGTAGTCCTATTACATATACTAATTGTACTCCAGTTATTAAATGTCTCCCAAAAATCATCTGTTCAACTTCCATTTTAAAGTTCTCATTTTAAATACGATAAAAGTAAAAATTCTGCCAAATATCACAAAATTGAAATCAGTAGATATTGAGAAATCGTCTTCTGTGTACCATTGCTTTTTTCGCCGCCATGTTTGTTTGTCTAATTATAAACTCGCGCCGTCACACGAGTTATCGCTGACCGCCCGAAATACTGTGTTCAGCCACCTTAAAAAACAGAGAAATATTAAAATAACTTGAAATGTTTCTTCGCCTTGTTAGGATCTTAAATGGTAATTCTTTTAATACTACTCCTTATAAAAGCTCTCCGATGGGAAAAATGGAAGTAGTCTCCTATCCTCCTTGTATTTTCTGACCTGTGCTTTATATTCGGAAAGGGCAGCCCTGCATCTCATCTCTATCGTTTTTACCGCTGGTTTTCCTGAACGGTCCCTCTCCATTTCTGTTATAGTGTTGTATTTTTTCCTGTCTATTATCTTCAACTCGCAAATGCCTATGAAGTCTCGCAAGGTGTTCCTGGCTACTCCATATGACTCCATAGCATACGCGAGGGAACAATTTTCTTTTTTCAATATTTTAAGTACACTGCCGTAACGAGCGTGTATCAGACTTAGATCCAGCCCCGTCACTGTAAGAAAAAACAGTATTAATTTAAAAAATTACATTGAGTAAAAGGATTGTTTTCAATGTGTTTTCTTCTAGGCAAAGAGACTACATTTTGCTAACAACCTTATCTTTGTCCAAATGCACTGATTACCTGGGCTAAATTTATCTATTTATCTAAGCGCGTGGTCTTTTTTGAGCTATTTTCATTCATGCAAGTTTCGAGTAAAACTCCTTTTTAATTCGCATTTCTTCATTTCAGTTGCTTGATAATGGCCTCATGATGTCGCCGAAATGTCCGTTTGTGCAATCGAATTAGGTTCAATCTATTTTTCATAAATGAAGGTAAGGGCAAAATTTCACTATGCATACCTTTACCCTTCCTTTCTCTTTTCTTTTCCTTGTGTTTTACCAGCTTTTTCCCTTTCTCTTTTCTCTTTTCTTCTCCTTCGTCGGTAGACATTCCACTCGTGTCTTCTATGGAGTCGCTTTCACTCTCTGATTTCCTCGTACCTAACGCAATAAAACTTGATTTAGCAAAAGACGATGTAATTCTGACAGTCTTGATTTCATTAAATGAAATTAATGAATGGAAGTGTGCATTACCAAGTCGGTTGCTAATCCTCAAGAGCTCAAAACAACGCAACACACTTTCGCAATAGTATTTGGAAAGCAACGTTTTACTTTGCATATCCTTGTCTATCCTTGGGTGTCTGTAAAATGAGGAAGAGGCCCAGAACACGTGAAGAAAAACTACTGGACACCCTAAGAACACACCTCCCCTTGACAGATTTGAACCCCCTCCCCCGAAAACCCTGAAAAACACAAGAATTAAGCAAAAATATCATCAATGAAGCATTAACTATGTCGAATGGGAAAACGAGAAGTGAGTTAACCTCCAGGGGTCCGAGCCTGTTGCTGGATACACTCTTTCTATAATGCAGTGCAAGCCATACACCTAATTGCAATAGCGTTGTCTTAGAAAAATGAAAAAAAGGAAAAAGCCAACTGAATAGGGATTAATTAGGCTAAATTACTTAGGAATAAATTAGGCCGGAAAACGTGAACAATTCTGGAAACGATAGTTAAAGGCTACCACTAGGCCCGCTTTCGCCGTCAGTGTCGGTGAAAAGTTTCTTATTAAGAAGAAAAGGGGAGATCCAGCTCTGAAGGTAACAGACTATGGCCGCGACCAACTAGGACATTTGCAACGTGAAGTGGTATCTGCGCTTGTATGTTTCCCAGTATTAATAGTGAATTTAGCGATTTTAAATCACTTCGACAATAAAGATTTTTGTTAATTCCGGGTTAATTGAAAGATTTATGTTGTCAAACTGCTTCAAAGACATGCTAGAGGGAGATCTATCCGATTCATTTGAAACTGGATGCGTTTTGTCTTTCTGCCAAACAAAATCGAAGTAATCGCGTCGATTGAGTTCGATTGGTTCGATTGAGTTCGGTGATCGAACTCACGAGTTCGATTAATCGAACTCACCAAAAAGTTCCACTTCGATACTGTTCGATTACCGAACCAATCGAAAAACAATCCGACCGATCGGGTTCGATTGAGTTCGATTGATTTTTGGTTCGGTTTTGTTCGATTGACTACGCTGGGTTTATACAAAGAAGGGGGGGGGGGGGGGGGGTAGAACAGTGATATCTGCGCTGCTCAGCAGACGTTACTAACCTAGGTTAAATTACGTGTGCGACGCAGGCTACAGTCATCAGTAGCTAAATATCAGTGAAGTATCGGTGGAATGTCGGTGGCCTATCGATCGACATGTCGGCCGACGATCAGACAACCACTCCCGGTCGACATATCGACCGACATATCGGTCGAGTGTCGGGTGATATATCGACCGACGCGCGACCGATATATCGGTCGGCAGGTTTCTTTCACAGGTCACAGGTCACAGGTCACAGGTCACAGGTCACAGGTCACAGGTCACAGGTCAAAACACTCAGTAAATTTCGCGATGTAACAATTACGAGATTCCCGAGAGGTTTATCGATGTTTCCATGCAACAAACCCTAACTAAAAATGTTTTACTCTACAATTTTAATGAAAAAGTTTCTAGGGGTGGTATGTGTACGAAATGGGTTGAAATATAGCTTTCAGACATGTAGTGTTAATATATTTTATCGTAATAAGATAATTCATTATGATAGCTATTGAACTGTTTTATTTATATATATATATTTTTTGGAAATCTTTACAACGAGTATGGACTAAACAGAAACAAGAGGGTCCCCTATACCTACTCTGAAAACAATTTCACGCATAAGTAATTGGCCTTTTCATGCATCACAAAAAATTCGAAAACAGCTTCACGTTAACAGAAAAAAATCACTTTTCACGTAAAAATGCAAAGGCTAAATCATGTGTCACGTATAAGTACAAATTCTATCCACGTTTCGCAAAACATACAGAACCCTCCATTTTAATGCATCGAAATGTCGTGTGCATGTGTGACACATCGTGACAGACTAGATTCTTGGTCCTCCTGGTTCACTGTCGCTGTGGTTAGTTCTCAGTCGCGTGGAATGGGCAGGTTTTACATCTAGTTTGGTGTAGTTTACGAGCTTTAATGACGCTAAAATCTCCAAAAAAAGTGGACAATTCCCGCAAAAGTCGTTGGTTCACAAATCACGCGTAAGTAAATGCATAATTCACGGATCAGTGTAAGCCTCTTTCGTTTTCATATTATATTGAAAGGCTACAAACAATTTATGTTTTCAACAGAAATAAGTCTTGGCTTTCTTTGGATCAATTTTTTTTTATTTCAGTGCTACAACTGATTTCCCCTACGCGTTTTTTTTTTTTCAGAAAAGAGCTGCTATAGTTGCACTTGGGACGCACTTGTATGCATCTGTTTTATGACGTTTTGGCATATTTTTGGTGACCTGTGACCTGTGACCTGTGACCTGTGACCTGTGACCTGTGACCTGTGACCTGTAAAAGAAACCTGCCGTATCTCGGCCGATATATCGGCCGAGTGTCGGTCGATATGTCGACCGATATGTCGGTCGAGGGGTGCACAAAATACACATGATCCCTTTTCCTAATGCTCTAACTTCTAAAAAGGCTCAAACTCATGAGATAAGTATAAATTTTTCACGCAAGCTCCATAACCCTGAAATTCAAAATGCTCTGGTTTCCAAACGAAGCACGCTAAGTGTAAACAGATATAAATATACCGCCTCTTATGCCTGATGAGGATAAAAACACGTCACGTGAAGACAATCTATTGAAGTAGAAGTCTTAGAAAAACACATACTTGTAAACATTCTCGAAATCCCGGTGGCGATAGTATCAAACATCTATCAAACAGCTATTAATTGTCAAAACGAAGTACAAGCCTTGGCCGCCTTGCGTGGTCATGAAGCTGAACTTCATAACTATAGCTTGGAATTTTGGCTTCTTAGAATACTAAAGTACTCATTTCCGAGGAATTAAAGCCAAAATACGATCAAGGAAAAATTACAAAATAAATTTGTTCAAATTTCCAGTGCTACACACTAGGTGTTTTACAGAGTGATGAAGCGTTGTAGGCTTGTGAGTCTACTCAGGTGACAGCTTCTTCTGTAATAGTTGCTTCATGGTTAGATTTAAGTTTAAAACTTTAGACGAGTGGCGTTAATGGCTGATAAAATGTGATTTAACTATAACACCGAAATATCAATGTTTAACAAAGGAGGATATGTAGCGTATGCTGTACTGATCATAATTTTACTGAGAATTGCAAAGAAATGTAAGCCAAGTCGTCTTTTGATGATTGAGTGGTGATATTCATAACATCGTAGTTAGCAACAAAGTTTAGTCGAAAGTATGAAAAAAGAAAAATCAAGTTGTAAGCCATTATAATTATAAGATGGCTTAAATAAAAACATCGGTATTCACGTGCGCCAATTCCCTATCCACACTATCCCACCATCCCACCATCCATGCCATTCCTTATTTTTTGATCGGGATCATCTGCGGTGCAAAATGAGGATCATTTCCGGTCCGGGATCATTTGCGGTCCTGGGATCATTTGCGGACCCGTACAGATCAGTAGGAGGAACTTATATTACCCCGTGTTTTAAATGTAATATTCATGTGAAAAGTCAATTTCGAGAAAAAAATCCGGTACTTTCCATTGAGAAATTTCCGTCTCTTGTACTACCCAGGAATGTGATGTTGCAACACCTTATCATACAATTTTTGCCCTAATCAGTGTTATCTGTTAAGCGGTCGTTTACGGGAGATTAAAACAAAAGACAATTTCAAACTTTGAGCTCTAAAAGTGGTCGCGGTCGCTTACGAGAGGTGGTCGCTTACAGGAGGTTCCAAATACAGTGATTTGACCCGTGGTAGTTTGAAAAAACTGGTCGCTTACGAGAGGTGGTCGCAAGCGGAGGTTCAACTGTATTTGTTTAGTTACTGTCACGCGGTTCTTGTGTTTCGCGTCTCGCATTTCACCGTTGGTGATTCATTTGTTACCAGTTAAACTGTAACACGGGAACAACGCAACAACACAATGAGGGGTGTTGGAAATGTCTCCAGCTTGGAAAAACTGTGAAAACTAGACAACGGATACAAGCTAGGGAATTTCCTTTCAACGAAGAGAACCCCGAAGGACAACTAATTGACATCAGATCACGCGAAGGAAGCGATGTATCAACAAATGGCAGGAAAATCGAGGTATGTTGTTTATGGAGTCAAGGGATGAGCTGGTTTTCCATTCTTCAGCATACGATATCCACCGCGGAACAGCCATAAAATTATATGCATGGTGTATTCCTAGGGTACAAAACCTTGATCTCAAGTTGTGTTCAGCAATACCCAGTTAGAGAAAGAATTCAGCATGTACAAGTTAGTCGGCGTGGTTGATCGGCGTTCGAAAAACATTTCAAATCAATTAACAATCAACACTTTATATATACACGTTTCGCCTAAGAGCTAAGTAAGCATGATCAAAATACGAACTTGTATGCACAAAACTAAATTAAATTGTTACAAAAACAATACAGTTAAATATCTAGAGTATCGCCAACAATTGAGCTTAAATGGTAGTCAATTGTCTACCATTTAAGATCAATTTAAGTATTGGAAAGCATTTTAAGTATTGGAAAGCGGGTGCGCTTCGCTTATTTTTGCTCTGCTATGGTCTTCCTGTACTATATAGTTTGCTGCCTGATAAATGTTTTGAACTCCTTTAGTTTTTCTGTACGACCTCCTATTGCAAAACACCATTTCGGAATCGCAACTTACAATTGGAGATCAATCTCTAGAACTATTTTGTCGCAGTTTTGCAAACCAGTTATCAAGAATGTTACGGAACTTTATATGTTCATTAACTTAGTGGACCTGGAGACCCTGTACACACACAGCTGTTTTTATTTTGAGAGGAAAATAGGTTTATCTTAAGACCAATTCACGGAACGCAACTAAGTTATTGACACCCAGATTCTCATTGCAGCATCCTTTTATTATTATTATTATTATTATTATTATTATTATTATTATTATTATTATCATTATTATTATTATTATGATAGTAGCATTAGTATTAGTTGTAGTAACCATGATATCATGATTAGATACGGAAACATGTTTTACAGGTTTAACAGACATCAAATTATGTAAATATTATAGCATTTTGTAAAGCTTAGCTCTAGTTTTTGTCACAATAAATTACTATTACTATTAAAAAAAATTATTATTATTATTATTATTATTATTTTATTATTATATCTTCTTGTTATTATTTTTTAAATTATAATTTTAATTTAATTTTGTTTTATTTGTTTTATTTATTTATTTATTTATTTATTTTTTTTACCAGAGCTTAAAAAACATTACCTGGCTCCTGGGTATGTACATGGAAAAGAAAAATTGTGCTACAGTTTATTGAATCTTGACAAACCGAGGCGAAAAGTCGGAATTCTCCGCATGCTCACTTGCTGGGGTCGCTATAACGGAAGAGTCTGAATGAATGGAATTCAAAGCTCTTGAAGTGTTCATCGGTCACGCGCCACGACATCCGAAGAGGACGCATTCAACCGTATAGAGTGAGACCTTAATTAATGATTTGGAATACAGACAAATGTTCAGGAGAAACTGTTCTACAGTGAAGTGTTAATCACAACAATCTTATGCTTTTGGAAAAGTTAAATATTTTTGACAGATAAGTTTGGGAGTTGAGGAAAAGAGAACAACAACAACAGCAACAAAAAAAACATATAGTAGCATTCGTTTCCAGCGTGATGATGGCATCTTTACGTGCTGTTGATGTAAACAACAGGCAGATGATGATATCCCGCCATTTTATTTGTGACGGTTCTCACGTCTCGGAATGACTTGTCGGGGCGATCGAATGAAAGATAATTCGATGAGGGCAAAAAGTTGCTCCAAACCTTCGCGGGTGTCATCCAGGAAAAAAAAAAATCGTACGCGCGCTGTTTTCAAGGAAACCCCCACAAACAATCCATAGAAAGGTTATGAAATGTAGAATTCGATATTATATTCTGTTTTGCCGATTACTTTCTTAAGGGGGCAGAAGCTGTTAACGCCAAAAAGACCGACTGAAATTCCAGCGAATTAATCGGGTATCAATAACTCTGCAGTGTTAATCACAGAGCATCAATCTCTCTAATGCTGTGTTTAGACTTGAACGGTTTACCGAGGTACCAGAGTTTACTTACCTAGGTAAACATTTTCCGTGTGTAAACGCCAACTGATACTTTGGTAAATGCCGCAAAAGACAAAAGAAATTTAACCAAGGTAAAAGTTGTAATTACCCTGTGATCAGGCATGGTTACAATTGGTAACCAAGGTCAAGATGACAGATATATCCGCTTGTGGCGGCGTAATATATCACTTCCCGCGGTGAGCAGATTGTGCAATTGCCGACAAAGCAAAGCGTTTCTTTTCCAGTTTTGACTAGGTTACCATGGCAGATAACGTGGAAAGATTGGATCGATCTTCTTACGGCGAACAATCCGTCACGTAAAAGAAAGCATTGTATTTTTCATTCTCAGTATTATTTACAACTTTCTCTAGACAAAGTTCGGTCCTTTGTTGTGTAATTATTGTCGATATATTTTGCCACCAGGGAGGATGCTGCATATACAACGTATCCACGTTTCTACGCATATAACCATGCATACTCTGGGTATGATAAAGCAGCTGAATTTTCGCCGCAATATTATGGAATGAGGTCTTCGCCTATGAAAATGATGGCACCTCAATGAATGAGTTGCCAGTAATCGGATGCCCGTGTTTGCGCGAAGAACTCTGGGATCGTCAGGGGGCAAACATTGCTAGTCGCTAGAAGGAAATGTATGGCGGAAAGTTGTTTCGAAGTACAAGAAAACGATTTTTGAGAGAGATCAACGCTTTTTCGCCGTCGTTTTTATCGCGTATGGATTTGGGCAATGTTGATGTGTGGAATATGTAAGTTTTTGGTTGAATAACCGTGAAATATATGACAAAATCTACCGATCAACTCCGTTGCTTGCGTGAGGTTTATTGTGGAATTTACATCGCGTAATGGTCTGATAATGTTACAAAATTAATTAGGTATAAATCGAGAGGAAATAACCCAGCAAAGCCTTTCAAGTTGTGTACAGGCTACTTTTGGCTTATTTGAAAGCTCAGTCATGCAAATAATACTGGAAATATACCCGGTGGCGATCACTGTACTGTCTGGGGTTGATTTAATTACAAATGAGTCCGCGCGACTCATGCTGTGTGGCTACTGTGTTGCTCAAAGCCTTTACTTTGCCTTTACAAGCACGTATTTCAGTGATTTTCTTTTTTTTAAAACAGATCAAGGGTGGCTCCTTGAGTATTTGTATTTAAAAGTGTCATTTGTGCGTGATTATGCTTTCCAAAGTTTGGTATTGACGGTTGAGTGAAATTGCCTGACACAAAGGGTAGTAGTTCCTTCTGCAATTTTCGATTTCTGTTTTAGAGCTTCTTTTCTGTCTTTATATTTAACTTCTCGGCGGGTCTTTTCTACCATTCGCTCCGGGTAGCCTCTCGAGATCGGGCGTGTATTGAAATTTTCAATGTTCTCTTCAATGTATTTCACAATAAACCTCACGCAAGCAAAAGGGAGTTTATGGGTAAATTTTATCACTTATTTCACGGTTATTCAAACAAAAACTTACATTTTCCATGTATCAACATTGCCAAAATCCATCCGCGATAAAACAACGGCGAAAAAGCGTTGATCTCTCCCCAAAACCATGTTTTTGGGCGTCGAAACAACGTTTCGCCATACATTTCCTTTTAGCGACTTGCAATGTTTGCCCCCTGACGATCCCAGAGTTCTTTGCGCAAACATGGGTATCCGATTACTGGCAACTCATTCATTTGCTCCTGTTCCGCTGCGGTGGGATCCCCGTCCAAGTTCGAATTTCATGACGTTGATAATGTAGCGCGCGCGACTGTTGAAAGATCAACTTGAGTTATTTGACCCGGTATAAACACTGGACGAATGTACCAAGGTTAAGTAACTTGACCTTAGTAACTGTTTGCCTTGGTAAAAGCTCAATTGTAAACACAGCATAAATGTGTCAGCATTTTCTTTCATTCCTATTGGTTATCTTTTTATAGATCTGTCAAGTTCAACTATCGAAAACTTCGCGTAACGTGTTGCGTTAGAAGCTGCCAAGAGTAAAAATTTTAAAAATGAGAGAATTCGCCGCCAAACTTTTGTTCCTTGTCTATCAGTGAATGTTCTGGTCAAATTTCACGGAAAACCGTTCATTCTACATACCCTGGTAACTCATTTAAATTAAAGAAGAGGGATTCTCTCGTAAAACGATTTCGAGTTTTTGCCTTCTAAAGATTCCTAACATGTCACGCCTTCCCACAGGGATATGTCAACTCAAAAAAGCCGTCAGCCAATGAAATAACAGAACCCCTAGCGTTCACATTATGTAAACTGGAGGCGACATTGTTACAGTCACGTTTTAGGCGCACTAAAAGAATCGCTTTTTCCCGATTACTCGCGCGCGTTTTAGTATTTTATTTTCATTTTCTGGAAAGTGTTACCTTAAAAAAAGAACCTTAATTTGGTTGAAAAAAGGAAAACTTGGCAAAATTAGCCCCGCAAAGGTTTGGAGTAACCTTAATGAAAGACTTCCATGTTCAGAAGCCCTCAAACTAGACAACATGAATTTTAATTATCCTTGTGGCGAATTGCTATGGCTCGTAATTGATCAGGCTCAATGTTGAGCAAAGTGAGCTTCGTAGTTTTAAATGCATATCAATGTTTGCAAATTTTGTCTCTCACTAGCTTCGTTTGGCCAACTTCCAGTGTTTTTCGGTCTCAAAGAGAGCCTCAGCGTAGCCCCAGGAGCGCGGTATTGTTTCTTAACATTTGCTCAACTAGATGTAGCCTGCGTAGCAAGCGTTTCCGTGGGGTTTGGAAGCAAAGAAAGACCGAGGAACGGAATTTTCGCCATTTTTCGCGCTGTAATTCTTTGCTCCCGAACCCCACAGAAACCCTTGCTACGCAGGCTAAACTAGATGCAAATAAGTAAAAGACGTTGAAACCTGATAATTAAGTTACTAGGCACATAAAAACTTTCAGTCTAAATTACAGCCAAATATATATTTTTTCTTTGTATGATGTACGCTAAGGTGTCTCGACGATTCCAACAAGTTGACTTGCGCTACTCTGCGTGTAGACGTCTCCTATTTCCTTTGTCGCGGAAAAAGTAAAAGTAAATAGAAGACGTCTGCACGCAGACTACTCTGTTATTACGTTAGTTGTCACATTTAAAAGCTTAGGAGATTGTTTGAGATTAGCTAAATCATGCTACACAGGGAAGGTCATCAGGGGTCATCTAATGTACAAATCAAAAACAGAACATCTCAATGAGCGGAAAGGAAGTTCCGATCCGGAGCGTTTTGTTTTCACTCACGTGGCCAACAGTTATGCAAATTTATTGGAACAGAAAAGCGTGTACAGAAGAAAAAAAAAAAGAAAAAAAAACTCCCCAGGATTGATTTGGGACCCCAACATGGTTTGCTCGATTTGCGCCGCTTTCTCGAGTCCGGCCCCTGATTAATTCTTCTGGAGCACCAATATGGCTGCCTTAACGTCATGTAAAAACGCTCTAGATATTTGCATTAGTGGTAATAGTGTTTCGGATTCCCGGCTGCGGTGCAACTTTGTCTGCAAGGTATATGAATATTTTTATTCAAAGGCTAATTTCCTAATTTAGTGTTTCAAACCAATGCTTCAATGTGGTCATCCGATCAGATAATGTTGTGACTTCCCTATCAAAAATCTGAATACGCACGCGCAAGCACTATCGTAATCAGTTCCGGCATTGTTCAACGTGTAACTTTCTTAGTTCCTTATCAAAATCCAACTGCTCATGTGCACGTATATTTGTCGACATCAGATCTGACAGAGTGCAACGAATAACTTTCTTACTTCCTTGTCAAAAATCCAAATGCATTTTGTGGACATCAGATCTGACAGTGTGCAACAAGTAACTTTCTTACTTATTTATCAAAATCCAAATACTTATACGTACGCGTTATTGTAGTCATCAGCTCAGACACTACAGACAGTATTCAACGTGTAACTTTCTTACTTCCTCACCAAAATCCAAATGCGCACGTCCATGCATACTTGTGGACATGAGATCTGACAGGGTGCAACGTGTAACTTTCTTACTTCCTCTTCAAAAATCCAAATGCGCATGTGCATGCTATTTGTGGACATCAGATCTGACAGAGTGCAACGTGTAACTTTTTTACTTCCTTATCTAGTGCTCATGCGTACGCGCTATTGTAGTCATCAGTTCAGACACTACAGACAGTATTCAACGCGTAACTGTTTTACTTCCTCATCAAAATCCAAATGCGCACGTCCCTGCATATTTGTGGACATCAGATCTGACAGAATGCAAAGTGTAACTTTCTTACTTCCTTATCACAAATCCAAATGCGCATGTACATGCTATTTGTGGACATCAGATCTGACAGAGTGCAACGTGTAACTTTTCTACTTCCTTGTCAAAAATCCAAATGCGCATGACAAGGTGCTTACACTGGCATAGTTAAATTGCATTTAGTTCAGTATCTGATAAGGAAGAGAAGGGTTTAGGAAGGTGGAGAAATGGCTCCAAATTATAGAGTGTGCTTTTTGATCAGCCTAACAACAATTTTATTTCTGTTGTTGGACTTACCGTTCGGACAACCAGATGAGTGCAATAAAGGAGGGACGGGAGGATACAAAAGAATCAACGAGCCTCGCCGTAGCGTAGAAAGCATATTTAAAATAGGAGAAAGCGCCATTTGTGACAGAGTCTTGGATAGGGGATGGTACCGATTCGAAAGCATCGTTGAAAAAAACGCGCAGATGCCAACTGAAAAGGTGAACCAAATGCGTTGCGGCACCGTCCATCCAATTTGGATGCGAGGATCCCATCCTTCAGTCAGTGAGGGGATTGTGGACCGCGATGCATGCATCAATTTTTACGATATGAAGAACGGTTGCTTCGCCAAGTTGCCTATAAAGGTCAGAAATTGCGGTGATTTCTTTGTCTACTACCTTGGGCC
>NW_028301563.1:5790000-5802500 GCF_042242905.1 Orbicella faveolata | reverse complement strand
TTCCTAAGACATGAATTGTTCAGATAGCCAAATTCCCCGAAATAAGTTACTTTTTTAACCATGCATCCTGACAGCTCTCTAGGGTGTCATGTAAATGCAGCGTCATGCAAAAGCTTACAAATTCAAGCGTAGTGTATCACAAAACCAAGAACCCTTTCGGAGCGAAAATTTGTATGAATATTAGTTCTCAGCTACTCTTATACATCATTAAATTAAAATCTCAGGAAGATCAATAGTTTTGTAGTTTGAGTTTCAATGACGTCATGTGAAAACCAGCTATTGTTAATGCTCTACCGCCCCCTTAAATGATTGACATGGCTTTATTGAGAAGAACTAGTCACAAAACGATTTAAAAGTCTCGAGTTACAGCAGGAGCCATAATCGGGAACGGAGACCGTAAGCGCGCGCCATTTCTAGTATTGGGGTTGTCCCCATGATATGGGACAATAATTCTATTTTTAGCACAAATTGCGCCATCGCCTGCGGCACACGCGCGTACATGCTGCGAGGATTTTTGCGGATGTCGCGCGGGGGAAATGGCGTCCGAAATTCCCGGAATTTTTCATGTTTTTGGCCCACAACTCAACGCGTTCACGTCTGTTGGAATTTTGCTCAAGTATTTTCGTCGTAAGCTGCTCCAGTTTGAGTGAAGTAAGACAGTGTCGAAATTAGGTATGTTCCGCTGTAAGCTTATATATATCGCTGACCAAGTTATGTTCCGACGGATGCTTCTTTTACATGAGCTGTACGTTACTCCACTTTAAATTTCACATATGTTGAAGATTAACAGCTTTTCCATTACACAGCAAAAAACTAGCTGGATATATTTAGATATAGCAGAGCTTCAGGGCTTCATAGTTTAATAGCTCCTCTTGCCACACGCTTGCGAGGAATTTGTCAGTCTATCGCGACCGAAAAGTAAAACAAAATAATTGCTAGTTTGAGTTTCGCTTGAATTTTAAGCAACGCTTGATGTTTCATCAAGGCCTAATAACTTTACGTCTGTAGATACTGCTCAGTTTTTTTCGTGTAAAAATCCAGTAAATTCTCTGTTGTCAATGAATGAAAGCGCCCGCCGATGCGTGTTTTCAGTACAGTCAGTAAACATGACAAATTGTACTTCCGCCGCACTTTCGTGTGAAAGCGTACATCGAACTCAAACAATAACTCTATAGTTTTTAAATATGTTTAACATTGATAAATGTTTGAGAACATATTAAAAGCTAAGCTGAAAATATGTGAGTAAAGCAGAAATAATCAGCAAAGTTACGATGACGCTTTCTTTAATCAACTTGGAATAACGATTTCGAGTTTGTTGATCGAGCTATCAAAACTCCTTGTCTATTTTCATTTTCGCAGTGTAAAACTTCACTATGCTTATGTTGAAGAAACACACGTGATGTTAGTAGCCTTTTTTGCGTTCGTGAAATTTGTTACAGCATCTCAGCACAAAAGATAACGAAAGAAATCTTTGTCAAGATTTGTCGACAATTGAAAACACCGACTCGGACTTGAAAGTGCACGAGCTGCACTATGCAAAGGAGCTAATTGTACGCGTCAGACTTTCCTTTCAAAAACTTTTGCAAACTCACCAAACAAGCAGAAACAATAAGAAACCGTCAAAACAGGTTTTGGTTATGATGAACCATTGTCTGAGAAACTCACAAATTAACTCGATACCAGAGTAGAGAGTTTTCTTGCTATATTCTTAAGTCAGAACAAACGCAAAAACATACACGTAAGCTTACAACTAGCGTGAGCAGATCTTAGTATTCATTCCCAGCGCGAGATTGAAGTCTTGTTTTCGACCCTGAAAAACCCACCTTTTCCGTTAGCTCAGAGCATAAAACTACATATAAGCGCCCTGGTTCGTATTCCCTGCCTTATTCCCTACCATCGCTGTGAAAAATACGCAAGAGAATCTCTCAACTCTCACCATTTGATCACACAACGTGACAACATCCACGCGAGAGCCCCCGACATGTGCGTGAATCCGCGCGGATATATGACGTCAGGATGGCGCAATTTGTTCTAAAAATAGAAAAATTGTCCCCTATCATAGGTGCGCGCGAATCCCGAGACTTACGGACTCCGTCCCAGATTATGGCTCCCGGTTACAGTGGATGCTGCGAAATGAACCACGGCTTTGTATCACAATGAGTTTGCCGTGAAGATTCTTGGAAAATTTAAGAGTTACTTTCTAAATCTGGAATTCTCTTGAATGAGTCCGACTCAAAATCAAAACGTGCTTGTCAGAAATGGGCCAGACAAATGTTCAACTTTTGCAAAGTTTTGTCCCATTTGAAATTGGAGTCTAAATCAACACGAACGTGCAGATATCAAAACGGCGGCGGAGAGCTAATCTATCGCTTCCTAAAGGCCTGCATCGTCCTAAATGGACTGAACAAGAGCTTCCTGCATCGAGAATCGATTGAACTTCAAACTCAGTAGGCATACTGTTAGCAGTAAGCACTCAACATGTTGTCGTTATGTCAATTATCGCCCGGAAGCCACGCAAATAAATTTCTTCCGCGCTGGACCATTGCACGTCTAAGCCCTAAATTGATGTGGCTAAAGGGTTTTTCTGTCTAAAGCAAGCATGACATTGTCGCCACAGGGCAAACGGCCTACTGTTACGGGACTAAATGTAACCCGTTCAGTTTACACATCTCAGGCTCGCCGTGTTAAAGACCGTGTTAAAGACTTTGCACCAAAATAGCGGGCATGTTTTTGGAAAATCGGTCAAAAAGTGTACATAAATATGGCCGTGTCCTACTGAGGTGCTATCTACTCCGTGTACTCTTAATAGAGTCCATACCATGCCTATACAAGCCTTTAAAATCGCTGCAAATGAGTCGAACGAGCCAAACAAAGCTAAATTAGAGCTTAAATTGGTCATTTGATTCGCGGCACTAATTTAGACAGGCTTAACCTCTGCGATTTCACCTAAATGACCTCACTATGTCTTTACTGTGGGTTAAATTAGCCAATCATGGTAACAAGAGCATTGTAAGCAGTGGAATCGGTTATTTACCTGTATATTTCAGCGAAAAAGAAGCCCTTACGTGACATTTCATTTCAATGTCTGTCTGGATTCGCAAAAACATAGCCACAGAATTTGACTTGTCACTGATAATCTTGATACAATTCTGTCCTAGAGCAAGCTTTCCACAAGGCTTATCGTAGCTCAAATAACAGCAAATAACTCTCCTGTATGCCTTTTGAGGCCAGGAAGACTAAATTCACCGTCTTTTCGTTGAATCATGAATTGTACAATTTAATTAAGAGTGCTTTTAACATGAAATTGGAGTCTAAATCAACACGAACGTACAGATATCAAAACCGCGGCGGAAAGCTAATCTATTGCTTTCTAAACGCCTGCATCGTCCTAAATGGACTGAACAAAAGCTTCCTACATCGAGAATCGATTGAACCTCAAACAAACTAGGCCATAGTTAGCAGTAAGCGAACAATCAACATGTTGTCGTTACGTCAATTATCGCCCGGAAGCCACGCGAATAAATTTCTTCCGCGCTAGCGAATCACAGACAGTTCTGATAGTTAGCAAAGCCGAGAGCGCCTAAAATTGATAAAACAAGGAAATTCTACTCACGATCAGCGCTTGAACTCATGTTCTTCACTCTGCTCGTGGCCATGTTTTGCACGCTAATAGCAGTGTCCCGGATGTACATGAATTTTGTCGAGGGCGTAACGGCCATATCCAGATTTCAACAGTCTTTACCCACATCAAAGTTCAGAGCAAATGACGCCAACATCAGCTAGAAACGTCTAGTCCATTGCACGTCTCAGCCGTAAATTGATGTGGTTAAAGCATTTTGCTGTCTAAAACAAGCACAACATTATCGCCACGGGGCAAACGGCCTACTGCTACGGAACTAATAATAAATGTGACCCGTTCAGTTTACACATCTCAGGCCCGCCTCACGTACGATAATGGACGACGCTTACTAGCAAATCGTTAGCCTTGGGCCTTCATTGGACTTAATGATGTCCTCCGGCAGACTTCCTTTAGACAGCAAATACAGAACGTTAATCGGTCGCTCCTTGTCAGAGTCACCGCGCGAACTGAATTCAGACGAGTGTAGCCTGGGCAACATCGCACGCCTGATAATCAGCGGGGTTGCTTTAAATTCACAGCCAAATGTGATCTATGTCGCAATTATTTAAAGGAATCCAATTGCTTTACTAGCGCTAGTACTAGCAGGACGTATCCTATTACGCAGATTCTTAATTGTAAATCTAAAAATGTCATCTACTTGGTTACGTGCAAGAAATGCAATGTGCAATATGTTGGTTCCACAAGTAACGAATTTAAAATTCGTTTCCGCAACCACAAGTCTTCTATGATCACCAAAAAACGTACTTGTGAAGTTGCTATTCATTTTAACAAAGAGCCTCATGCTCTGGCAGATTTTCCATTTTTTAATTATTGAACAGTTGTGTAGTCTTAGTGTCAATAATAATAGTCTTGATGACCGTTTGCTCACAAGAGAGGCTTTTTAGTGTGCTCAATTATGCACCCTCACACCTCATGGACTCAACAAAAGGTGCGAGTTTAACTCCAGGAATAGGATTCGCTACAATTAACACCATCTTGCTGCTGTATTTTATTTGATTTTATTTGCTTTTTAGCGGGCGTTTTGCTATTTTTATTATTACGTAATTCTTATGTAATCTTATGTGAAAATTTTTTTATTTCTTTGTTCTCTTTGTAAGTTATTGTTTTGCAACTTATTTAAGGCTTTTTCACTTTTTGTAAATTTTATTTCGAGTATTGATATTCTTAGTGTTGAAGAAGCCCGAATGGGCGAAGCGTCCACTGAATTATTAAAGACCTCCGACGAGAAAAGTTCGCATCTTCTTCTGTTTATTCAACCTATGATTATTTAAAGTAGAAGCGTTCTGTATCCACTGGATCCTTTTCTCCAGGGCATCATCGTTGGCAAAGTAACATCGTTCACACATCTATATATATGAGTGTAAAATTTGATTTTCGTAAAACAGTGCTCAATACATCAGAGTAGAGCGAAGTATATAATGTGGGAGGAAAACATAAATAAACTACAAGTTCGTCCCTACAAGCCTGTTTCGTCGTTGCCCACTCATCAGGGGATTTAATGAGAATAATCTTTACCACCGCTTATATACAATATAATTTACATAATATATGCAGCGCGAAATTTAACGAGTTAGTTGTTTCGTAGGAGGACTTTGTTTCTGTGACGGCAAGATGACACGAGTTCGTTACGTTTGTTTAGCGTTGATAGCTCGGGTAGGCAGATGATAAGGAATTTTTCTTTAAGGCAAAGGTTTTACTTGAGCTGTTGTACGGCGAGTGCGATGAGAGAATGCGCCAGGAAATAAAGTGTTCGGTGTTATTGTCTTTGAGGGTCCAGATGTGCTTGCTGAGTTCGGTCGAGTTTCTGTGTTTAGCGTGGCGGAATGATGCGGTGTGGTTTCTGTATCTAGTTTTGAAGTCGTTCTCTGTGAGTCTGATGTACGTTTCTGTCGTGTTGTCTTTGCGTGTTACGATGGCTTGGTAGATTACACACCTATATTTCGACTGCCTACAACAGTCTTCCTCGGGGTAAATGAGCTGTTACAACCGCACGCGTCATTCTACTTTTAAAAGTAACAATCTTGACAAACGCGCGCACGCAATTAATCTACCGCGCGCGCCAACACAAGTAAACGATAAGTTACGTGCGTCTTGAACGCCTGTTCTGAGCAAAGAAAAAATCATTGTCGTTAAGCCCATAAGGGCGCAAGGTGTTCAGTTTATAGGCCCATTGGCCTTCTTTGTCCCTCAGTTCTTCCTCTCCATTCACTCGATTTACCAATTGAATCCTGACATCCCTCAAGCCATCATGTCCGTCCCCACAAAAGTGCTTTTATAGGAAGTCATCCTTCTCTTGCTCTGTTCCTTTCAATCTCCCATGTCGTCTCATTCTGGCCTCATGATTATTGAACCTTAAGCGAAACTTCGTTACAGTAGATCCAACATACTGTAGCGTACATCTCCTGCAAGTAAGCAAGTAGACTACGTTGCTCGAGTTTCAATTAAGGCTATAATTAATGGAATATTTCCTTCCTGTATGAGAACTCACAAAGTGGTCTCTTTCATCGATATAATCGTAAACTTCATATGACGCGTGCGGTTGTAACAGCTCATTAGCTCATTTTTCAACATTGCATGATTCCCACTGACTGGTTTCGATGCAAAAAATGATTACCTGGAATTGAGACTTGGAAAATAATTGGCCTAGATATTACACCAGCAGCTCCTAGAAAAGGTTCGTATGATTCTCATGATGAGTGCAGAAATCGGTCGAGAAAAGACAACCTACTCTCAACACACAACGAAAAATGTGTCCGCCATTGCTCTGGCTGAGACGTCATATGATTGGTAGAATACTGTAACGTGAACCGTGTCCGTGTGTACCAGGAACTTGCCATTTTCTGGCATATTCTTGCATAACACCTTGAAAACACTTTGTTTGGATTGCCATGTGGCCTTTCAGTGGTAACATCACAACTTGAATCTTTGATTCTCTAAACGACTGATGTATCACAGGATTACAGTGCTTTTTAGATGGATATATTAATTCGCTCCTTCTCCACGTCATCTCGTCGAATTCATGAAAAACAAAAAAAACAACAACAAAAAAAGTCCACATGCACGTAACAAAAACACTACGATGTTGATGTAAATCATAACAATTTTTTTTCTCAGAAATCGCGCAATTTTCCCTACTTTTTTGATTCACTCCGCAAATTTAGATACCTTGTAATTTCATAACGAAAATCTTCCTTGCGTGAACTATATGGAAGTAAGTTTCCATGTGTGCAACTGCACGTCGCTTTGCTTGTTTTAAGAGTCCCTGTCCATAAAAATGGAAAATAACTCGGCAAGGGTCAAAAATTCGATTTGCTCATATTTTCATGGTAGATAGGCTAGGGTTTGACAAAAACTACTAGTTAGTTTTTTTGGCAAAATATCCTTTTATTTCAAAGAAATATGCAAATTACCAAATTCCGTTAAAATCGTCATTTGACGCACCATTTTATTTAACAAGTTTGTGAGCCTCGCATGCAAAACCACATCATTCTTCCGTCTTTAAAACACTCAAATATTTTTGTGCAATGTTTAAATGTGTACTTGGCTGATTTTAGGAAATGTAGCGTTGTCTTTTTGAGTGCAAAATGATTAAATTTCGAAGACATGTATTTCATTCACTTAAAAGTACTTCGTTAAAATAATTGATTTTCACCATGCGCGAAACCTTCAAATGCATTAAGCTTCTGGTGGTTGAATTGCAGAAGGATGGTCTAGAGATTCCTGTAAAAATTTCTTTGGGCATATGATTGTGAGCGATGCGAGAGCTTTTCAAAGTACGTTAAAAATGCAAATATTTGACCATCCGTCGCCAAATTTCAATTTACGGGTTAGACGTATATTTTAGCATGCGCCACACTTAGACTGTTCAGCAGTCCCCTATTTTTCCGTGGGATCGTAGATGTCGATCGTTGAGTTCGATGGGCCGCCATCTTGGTCTCTTGATGCGAGCGAAACTGGGGAGAGTACAAAATGCCCGTGGGTAGTGGCGGTGGAGTTAATAGCGTGGGGGTGACGGGGCGAAAAAATTTTTCCGCCAGCCGTGCCCTCCACCACCCCTGCCCACGGGCATTTTGTACTCTCTCCAGTTTCGCTCGCATCAAGAGACCAAGATGGCGGCCCGTCGAGCTCAACGATCGACATCTACGATCTCACGGAAAAATAGGGGACTGTGAACAGTCTACACACGACTTGACGTATGTTAAGTTGAAATAGACACAGAGCTGATAATTTCGAAATGTTCTAGCCTCATTTGCTGTAAAAGGCAGGTCCAAAGCTGATTTGACGTGTTTCTCTTACCATTCGTCGCACATAAAGCAGAAGTTTGCTTTTGTTTACACAACGTCCGATGTACATCGCCAACTGTCAACTTATTTAATGGTCGAATACCATGAATCTGTGACCCTCTTTCGACACATATGATCACCACTGCATCTAAGTCAAAAACGGCTAATTCACTTGTAGATAGTTGCTTGCTTTGCACAACACCAAAATATTACGTTTGATCATCATGGTTAGGATCCTTACTTGCAGCGGTTCGTTGTTTATCATGCAATGATGTCATCCCATTTTAGGGGGTAGGGGTAGGACAATTTCTATCCTAATACTAATCCTAAGGCTCCGTAAGATTTGGAACCACTGGGAGCAAACAATCGTGTTGACCAGGAACAGATTAAATAAAGAAATGAAAAGAATGAATAGTTTACCATTGCCCCTGTTGTTATCTTTTACTCGACCACCGCTACCTACATGCCTTGCGTAATACTGTAACGCTAGACTCATACCTACAACCTTGGTCACAAGGGTTGGAAAAAAATCATTCTATACACATTTTGCCCTTCCCCACCCCTGTGCAATGTTGACTAAACACTTTCATCTGGCACAAGTTTGCATTTTACCATTTTCCAACATTGGAAGGGGGAAAGGGGGTGTTGACACTTATTCTGTAGGCATTACGATTATGATTTCATGTTTTTGGCATTTTCCAACACAATTTGTCCATGATTGTCTGAGTTTTCATATACTTTAAATGCCCATAACTTACACTGAAATTTACAAATTCTAACCAAACGCGGCACACGCACTATCCATCACTTGCTCAATAAAATGACTGCCCAAATCTGGTTATTACCTAATTCCCTAACTTGATTCGTTGATTTCGTTTTCCCTCAAAATTGAGGTTTTTAGCGTTTCTACCTCATGTAACAGGCAATAAAATATGTCTATGCTAAAAATATGTCTAAAAAGGCCCATTTTTCCTCGAAAACGATGTTCGTAGGTAAAAAGTACTTTAAGATCTTTGAAAGGGTGTTGCTATGGCCTACGTTCATTCCAGACACGCCTTTTAGGGCCAAAAGGTTATTTTGCCCAAAAATCTATCCAATAGTTTTTGCCATGCCTTAGCCTATCTACCATAAAAATATGAGCGAAATCGAATTTTTGACCCTTGCCGGGAAATTAAGAATTTGTCTGATTTTTACAGGCAGGCACTCTTAAGAGCCACTGCCTCTAAATATGGAGAATCCTACGACAGGACGGAAAATTCGAATTTTCTTTCATTGCGTCGAAAAGACCCTTTCGGTGAACTATTTTTAGAAACATACTTTAAAAGTCCCAGCGAGTTCACATTTTTGTGACATCTTACCGCTCAATCAATCGAGATGGCCGATGAAATTTATGCAAAATTGTGCATTTTCAACAGGCAAGTACAAGAATAAGGGAACTTGCCTGGATTTCATATTCACATAGTTTTAATTTACGTTTTGACCATTCCTCTGAGCTAAAATTCATCTTGAAGTAAATGCGTTTTGTCTACTTCTTGACCGTTTGAAAAATACAACTATCGCAATTTAATTTACGTGTAAAATTTCAACTGACTTTAGAGGGTCATAACTCTTCTAGTATACAGATTTCTTGACAAATAAGAGGTTCTAAAGGAAGAGCTATGCTATGGGTGTACCATATCTAAATGGCTAGTTTGGCCCGTGAAAATTAAGCGCGATAGATGAAAACTATAAAGGGTATTTTGACCAATTGCGTCATTTTTACACGACCGAGCAAGAACTTCGATCTCCCAGTCATCTTTATAGACATAATTCGACATGTTTCATAACAAAAATTATTCTTTTGACATTGTGTATCAAACATGTAGCAATGGATATCACCTTTATAGTAACTGTTGTATCAAAATATTATATCATTACTGTGAGCCTGGAATATTATTGCGTAGCAAGGAAAAAGCCAAATAAGCGTGAGAAAACTAAACCGCAAACAGATAGCAGTAATTAGTTGTAGGCTGGTAGTTTTGAGGTTTTCTCGCGTGTTCGAAAATTTATTGTCATTGGTTCAGTACTCGATTAACCTTTCAGAATCAAATCAAAGTGTTCACGGTTTTCTGAATTTCACAGTTATAAAAAAATAAATCGATTATATAAATTTTAAACCCACTATCCAAATTCCTGAGTTCTCACATTTTTATCTTTTATCACGAGGCGGGATTGCGCGGGATTGAAAATCACTTTTTTTCCACTTTTATTGTCCATTGTTTCCAGATGAGCCAGAACTAAAATTGAATGGTAAACCTGAACAAACTCATGGAAAACCGGCTAGACAAAATACTTTTGACCCCCTTTAGTTTGCTATATGTATTATATGAACATATCCGTTGAAACGTCACTTAATCCCGCATGGTTCTTAAAAGCCACGAAATGGAATTTCTTAAAAGCCACGAAATGGAATTTGAAAAATAACTCGAAGTCATTCCATAAAATTGGACAGAAAAATTTCGTTTAATTAACGTTGTAAATTTTCAGCGTAATTTGATTATACAATGGTCACGAAACCGAGTTCGTTAATTTAATTCATATAGTTTTTCTTCACTCTAGACATATTTTTATATATTTGTATACAAACGTTTTCATGCCAATAACCATTGTTTATGACAGAAGACTTTTGTCATTTTAGGCCACAAAAAGCCCTGCCCTTATGGTCAGAAAGGCACTCCTCCCGACAATTGTGTTGGTAAGTTAAAGCTTAAATGAACTCATAGCTGAATTTAACTGTTGAGAATTTTTTTCAACTCTGGCAGAAGTCATTCTGCGATGACAGTGAAGACAGTGACAGAGACAGTAGAAGTGACACCAATGATGACAATAAGAGCGACCGTAACATTGCCAATGACAGTGGTGGTTACACTGACAGAGGCAGTGGCAATGAAAGAAACAACCACCTATGTGTAGGTAGTGGCAGTGAAAATGATAGTGACGGTTACATTAACAGGAACAGACACAGGGGCAGGGACAGCGACGTGGACGACCACGGCGACGAGCAGGAATAGCGACAGTATCGATGACATTTACAGCGAGAGTAAAAGTGACATTGATAGTGACGGTGTTAGTGGTAGTTATAGTAATAGTAAGAGTGAAAATGCTGTTTATGATGGGAGGGACAGCGATGGTGATGCTGACGTTGACTTTGACATTGACATTGACATCGACATTACCTGGACAATGAGCTGCATAGGTTACAACGATAGTGGCGGTGATAATGATTTGATTACGATGACCCTTGAGCCTACACGCAAACACATACAGCCATCGTGGTACAAGAAAAAGGGAGGTGGTGGGTGAACCCCCACCCTCGGGTTTTCGCTCTCATTAGACGTATCCAATTTTTATCATCATCATTGTCATCATCATTATTATTATGGTTATGGTTATTATTATCATCATTATTATTATTATTATTATTATTATTAATGTGACGTTCAGTAGATCGCCCTTGAATTGCTCAACATGATGGGATCGACACTGACTTTACGAGACGTCACGTGACATTATTCCACCATCTTGGATTTCACTCTATCCTAAGAAAGTCAGAAATAACGTAAATCGGCAGAAAATTAATCCAAAATGTTTTTGAAGTGTAAAAAAAAGCACTAATTCTACTAATACTGCTCGAAACCCACTAAAAACTAAGGAAAAGGATGAATTCAGTCCAAAAAGACCAAAATTGACCTTGACCTGGATGCCAAAATTCAATTGCTATTGCCATGTCAAATGATCGGGAGAAACATTCCGCATATGAAAATTTCTGTGAGGGATGAATAGAGAGCTATTGAAATTACAGCTTCACAGACCAAACCGTATTTTCACAATTTTGAATAAAAACCTCTCAAGGTGGCGTCCATATCATCCCCTCCATTGTATCCCCGCAGGTTAAATTAGAAAAAAAAATTCAAAATAAAAGAGAAGTTCTGTTTTTGTTAGTTATTTATTTGAACAGATCAGCCCTATCCAAAATGGGGGGAGGGTTGAAAATTACCGAGCTGATTCAAACCGTTTACATTTATCTGGAATTGGAGGCAATTTGCTTCAGCATGTCTTTGCATTCGGAAAGCAATAACATGCTGTATGAATGATGTTCAAACGAGAAACAGAGATTGAACAAAAGTATTTTTTTCCAGCAAACTGGGAGTTTTCGTCTTCTTTAGTTAACCAATTTAAACTTCTTGGAATTCAGCTGGCGTTAGTTGACGAACTTTGATTATTTTTGTACCACCCAATCAAGATTGCGAAATGTACAGGTGAACATGTAGGTTATTGGCGGAACATTTGGCAACAGTATTAAATGCTCAAATTCCAAAACACAAAGCACGTTAAGAGTGAATTTCACTAATTATCAAACATAGGTCTCAAAAGTCCAAGAACCTATTTATCTCTTCTTCTCGTCCACAAATAGGCATTAGGTACCTCTAAGCGCTTTAAATTAGAGAAAATGGAGAAAAAAAACGATTTTCGCCATGACCGTCGCCAAAATGGCCGATCGCAAAGGCTAAGAATTAGAAATCTAAACTTATCCATAC
>NW_028301563.1:5692500-5787500 GCF_042242905.1 Orbicella faveolata | reverse complement strand
CACTCAGTTCAATTGCCACTTTATTAGATCCATTTTGGAATCGCACAATTTTATCGCCTTAATTTTTAGATTTTTGATGTATTGTTCCAGTAGCCGGTTTGTTAAAAAAAAAAAACCGGAACCGGAAACGCCTTTACGTCTCATTTAGTATGCAAAACGATGTCATGTGACGAAAACTCATCCGAGCATGACAAAGAAACAAGCGGTTTTGAAGTGAGAACGAAAATAGTCTATTTCAGGTATAAAAGTTCAATTCTCGTCGCCTGAATCAATGATGGTAGGTCTTTCTTTCTTCTGTGATTGAGGCTGAGACTTTTCACTGTCTTTGGAGAAGGAATTTGAAGGTGCATCCTGCGTAATTCTGCAATGGATTTCTTTTGAATTGTGAAACTCGAGTGCACGATGCCCGGTGGATGGTACGTTTTTTTCCTTTCATACCGTTTAATGGCATGATTTTAAGGGAGTCCCGCTCGTTATCATCTCCGTTTCTTTTTGTGACCTCGGTGAAGGACTCAATACTCAGGACCTTGTCAAGTTCTCGCGGCGCCATTTGCTTCAAGATATTTCCAAGATGGCGGGACTAGCACCAGCTTCGTATAAAGACGTTCATTCATTCACTGTTTTGTGGCGCGGGGCGTATTTTGACTATATTTATTCACAGCGACAGAGTTGAGCTCTTTTGCTGCTTCGTTTGAAACTACCGGAAACCTGGAAACATCTACCTTCTTGAGATGGCCCTGAATTTGTTGTTGTGTGGTTTTCGTTTGTTTATGTTTTACTGGACTCGGTATCATACGGATTTTGAGCAGATGTTGAAGAAAAATCACCAAAATATTCGTCAAAATGGACACTGAAAGTTGGAAACTTCCATTAAAGTAGGTGTTCAGCCTGAAGGAGCTCATAATCGTCATTTAGAAACTGTAATTAATTACATTCATCAATTTTTTGGAAAAAAAACAACAAGAACAACAAAGTTTTGGCAATAGTAGTTGCTAAATTCTCCACACAATGGCTTTTTGCCTCTCATTTTCCTGAAATTTTATTGTTTACTTTAAACTAATATTGAAATCTGATTGGTTGTTTTGTTTTACTGTCCCATTCTCAATGGCTGAGAAAAAGATGCGATTTAGAGCAAAAAATAGTGCGATTCGTGAATAAATCGCACCATTGAGAGCCAATCAGATTGCAAGGATAACCAGTGATTTCAAAATGGATTTAATAATCAGCAAAATTACGACGACGCTTTCTTTAATCAACTCGAATAACGATTTTGATTTTTTTTGGTTGAGTTATCAAAACTCCTTGTTTCTTTTATTTTCGCCGCGTAAAATTTCACTATGTCAAAGAAACATACATGATATTAGTGGCCTTTTGGCGTCCGTGAAAACTGTTGCAGCATCTCGGCACAAAAGGCCACGAAATAAATCTTTTCAAGGTTTGTTGACAATTGAAAACACCGACTCGGACTTGAAAGAGCGCGCGCTGCACTATGCAAATGAGCTACTGAATGTACGCGTCAGACTTTCCTTTCATAAACTTTTGCAAACTCGCCAAACAAACAGAAACCATAAGAAACTATCAAAAACAGGGTTTGGTTATGATTAAGCATTTTTTGGGAAACTCACAAATCAACTCGATACCAGAGTAAAGAGTTTTCTTACATAACTTTTCTTCACAGAACAAACGAAAAACTGACGCGTACAACTAGCGCGAGCAGATATTATTCATTCACAGCGCGAAAAAAATCAAAAAAACTCACCTTTTCCATTAGCTCAGAGCAGAAAACTACATATAAGAGTCCTGGTTCTTATTCCCTGCCTTATTCCCTGCCATCGCTGTGAAAAATCTGCAAGAGAATCTCGCAGCTCTCACCATTTGATCACTCAACGTGACAACATCCGTGCGAGAGCCCCCGACACGTGCGCGGATCCGCGCGGATATATGACGTCAGGATGGCGCAATTTGTTCTAAAAATAGAAAAATTGTCCCATATCATAGGTGCGCGCGGATCCCAAGACTTACGGTCTCCGTGCCCGATTATGGCTCCTGGTATGCAAACATTTTAAACTTGCAAAATCATTAAACTTTAGCTCATTAACCAGGTAAGTAGGTTTAATTTTCCCCGCTACATGTAGAAACAAAATGTATCCTCTGTTCGCTTGTTTTTGTTTTTGTCTTTGTTTTTTTAACACTTCGTTTGCTTTCGGAAGGCGTGCCGCGTCACGTATTCAGCAGATTGAAAGGTCAGACGCCTGTAGTTTACTATGTGGATCTTATTTAAAGGTTTCTGTCGTTTCTCGTTAATTTTAAAAACATGAACTGTTCTTTTGGATCAGAAGAATCGCTTAGCAATGCGAGTGGACTCTGGTCAGTTATTCCGGGCCTCCATTATTGGCTAGTAAAGGAATCAAATTTGGTGCAGCTGTAAATGATAGGAAAAGGCAGGTTAGGTGACACTAATATAATTTGTTGCTATACGTTCCACGAAGGGATCACGAAGGACAAAGGAATAGAATAAATATCCCAAACCTTTTAAACGCTGCTATGTCAGTATTGTAAGGGGAAATCTTTCTTTCAATCAATGTTGTCATTTTTGTAGGCGTAGGTTAGTATACCTTCTGTTTTAGATTGGAAGGTTGGAAAATCATATTGAACTGGGGTAAATAAAACGATGTAAACCTGCAACTTTGTACACAGTTAAACAGGTTAAATTGTTTAAAATTGCTGTGGCGTGATTATCAAATCTACACATCGTCGGTTTCCTAATTAAACGTACAATTATTCAATTATTCCTTGTGACTGAGGGTAGTTTTGAATCCATGAATAATCTCCTGTTATCATTTTAATTTTTAAGAAAGTATCTAGCGAAACAAAAATACTGCGATGAAAGAAGTCAAACGGCTATATTTTAGCAAACTAATTCTCTTGACAATACGCAAGCAGTCTGTTGTTTACTTTTTGTTAATGTTTTCGTTAAAATCCGGTTATTTCAGCGGGGCCTTTAAAACCACTCCAATAGTAACCCAAACTGATTTTGATACATGCTTTATGAAAACAAAAAAAGTGTTCCAAAGGCGAAGTTTCAGGGAATTCGACGTTGTGGTACTTGTCGAAAAATATATCTGAATTGCATTCCCAAATTGGGAATATCACCTGGGTAAACAAAGTGATTTTTTTCAACTATTGTGTTTTTTCCTCGAATGCGCTCAAGTCTCGTTATAATCTGTTTCTGATGGCTGAATACTTTGTCTCTCAAGGAAAAAGTATCGCTAAGTGCTAAGTTAAGGCTCTCCTTTCCTCGCGAGCGCAAATTAAGTTTAGGTTTCTAATTTTTAGCCTTTGTGTTCGGCCAACCGGGAATCGTTTTCTTTTATTTTCTCAAATTTAAAGCGCTTAAAGCTAAGGGGAAAAAATAGAACTCTAACATATTTCGCATTTATCTAACGGCTATTTGTGGGGCCATATTTAGGTTTTGCTTGATGTTTGCTGACATTTGTTCTTGAATATGTTTCGTTACATGGCAAAGACAGAAATCCAAGATGGCGGATCCAAGATGGCTGTTGTTGTTATTTGAATATCCTGCCGTAATTAAAACTTGGCATGACGTCAAAATGTCACGTTGCTTACCTCACAGGAATCAGTCGAGTACGTTCTACTCCCGATTGCAGGGGATCAAAGAAGACCAGATCGGAATAGATAAACCTTTAATCCTTAAGGACGTTCGCGCTAATCTGTTTCTGCGCACGCAAATTCACACGCCACGTCATGCATGAGAGCGCGCGCTAAGTGATAAAATGAACAATGATAGGGCAGATGGCCACAACTATAACTTTTCCAGAAACAGATTTTAGTTACAATTATCTCCACATTGTCCAAAAATGGACAAAAAATCAATGTGGGAAGTTTAAAAAATTCAAGGTTTCTGTCCACGGGACATCGAATCCTGCCATCTTGCGGCTGCAAGGCGCGCGAAACTATGGTCGCTAAATGCGAACTTGTTCTCTAAGGAACCTCACCGATTGACTAAATTCACTTAATAGGTCCACTTAAACAATATTTGGCAGAGAACATTTCACTTCAAAGATCTAATTGCAATATTTTTTGGGCTTACAGACACTGTGGCCTTATACAGACACTGTGGCCTTATTCGCTAAGGAAGCCCGCTTTTTCAAATTTAGGGTCTCCTCCCGGGCATGTTCTCTCCAAAAGTCGGTGACCCCCAATTTTTTTTTTTTTTTAACATTTCTGACATAACTAACTCATCATCTTACGGTGGAAAAAGTATCAGAGAAAAATCAATGTTGGAAAATTTTCGCGCGAACGTCCTTAAGAAAATATAAATTAAAGAAATCTCACTAAATATGACTTTCTCTATCCTGTTTTAGACAAGGAAGCTGAACACCCTGACCACAAAAATTTGAAAGCACCAGAAATCAAAACCATAGACAAGTCTGTCGACTTATTGTGCACAGTTGAGCTCCTTAATGACATGCAAAACTTCGAAGACGTAGAATATCGAATTCGGTGGTTTGCTGACGGAAAGCCCTTACCTTTCAAAACACTGAGGTGTGATCAGCAGAAAAACCTCCCATGTCCAACTCCTGAGAAGAAAATTGTTTCGAGACTACGAGAAGAGAATTATACGGCAGGAAAGTGGGTAAGAAACAGATTTATTTATTTTTTTCTAAATGAGCAATAAAATCCTGACACGTACTTTAATATTGTCCTTTAAATTCAAAAACTCATTAAAATTGTCCCCCAAATTTACCTCAAGCTGTGCACAGAGGCGGTTAAATTTGTTAAAAACCAGTCAACTTCAAATGTTATATTAATTAGCTGAAAAAAATGGCTTATAGCCTATGGTCATTTTGTATCTGTGTAAATCACTTAAGGTGGCTGAACACAGTTTTTGATACCTGTGTTTCATTCACCTTTTTCTCTAAAACCCTTGATCCCTCGGTCGCCAAAAATGGCAGCAAGCAAGTTAACAACACAAACTTTAATAAAGTATTTTTGTGCCAAATTTTGTGAATTTTGTGGTTCTCGAGAAATAGGCTTATTTCCAAGCGTGCAATTTTTCATTCAGTTGCAAGTTTTGACTTACTACGCATGCGCTGCATTTAACATTTAACAAAGAAAAAGCTGAGAATTGCTGGGTTTTTTGCATCGTTACATTTTCTTAAATTAAAGTTAGCGCCGTCCTTCCCACCTCCCTGTCTGAACATGGTTAAGGTGGCCGAACACAGTTATGAAAGTGTAGGCAGACAAAGTCAAAAATACTCGATGAAAATGTAGACAAATAAAGTCAAAACACTAACCTTTCAGTAAACATTTTAGCTCGGCAAAAGTCAAAGGCTCCTAGAAGAGTTTGGATTGTTCAGAATAACCTTCACATGGCCGAAAGTCAAACAAAAGGAACTTCCAATAAACTCGACGGAAATTTTGCAGCTAAATTGAAACTGCACACGTCATCTTAAATACACACGGCCGTGCGTACACAGAGAGTTTGTTCATGATGGCTTGATAGGAATTAGACAGGACTAGCGCGCGCACTATGTTATAATAACAGGTTATGACTGTTGTTATTAATTCAGCAGATACTTTGCGGCATAATTTAAACTTTATAGGAGAACAATTTCGCATGACATGCATTATATTCGAACTTACTGCTTCCAAGGCAAACGTATTTTGACAGGTGTCTATTCGTATGTTTTAACTTCCACACAAGCTCGTAACCTTCAAAATGTCATTGATACTTTCCTTGCAATTGTCATATCTTTAAAAATGAAAAACCGGAAATGTCTTCCTAAACTTTGTTCATATAGCGAAGTTAATTATTATTATTATTATTATTTATTAATGATAATAATAATAATAATAATAATAATAACTGGTGTTGTTTTTCAACCTTACGTTATGATTCAGGATAATTTGGGTAATTTTGCTGGTCGACACATCCCATTTTATTATATAGACAGGAGCGTTTTACTGGAAAATACACCGCTGGTAAAATTCATACGAAACCACTTTGGCTATCAAATTTGAGTCTTCAATTGTACTTAAATTCGTCGGTGTATGATCGAAACATCTTCGGATCTTCCTCTGAAGTCTTCGGCAATCTTCGGTTATTGTCGGACATCTTCGGTAATCTTCAGAAATTTTCGGAAAATGTTCGGCAACGTTTGTGTCACCTGCGGACAAGTTTTGAAGAATCTTCGGAAATCTTCGGAAAGTGGTCGGAAATCCTCGGAAAATCGTCAAAACGCTGTTATCAGTATTTCTATATAGAACATTACATGTTAGCTCGAAGATATGAATTTTATGTTCTCGTGGCGAGAGCAATATCTCACTCGTTCGTTGCGCTCACGCGTGAGATATTGGTCTTGCTACTCGAACATAACATTCATATCTTCTCACCACCGTGTAATATCCTCCATGTGTATTTTGAAGCAAGTAGGAATCAAAGTGTTCTATGATCAAATCCGTGGATTTCCCAGTGAATCGTGATTGACAGGAGTTACTCTTTTCATAAATAAATAGGTCTGCATTGCGGACATGTGTGCGTTACGGGTTATTCTAGTTATACCAGTTACTTTATTGACTTCTGGCAATACTCGTTACAACAGCAGCACGTTCTCGATTGAGCTACTGTACCTTGAAAACTTTTCGCCACCTTATTGAAACAGAGAAAGGTTTCCCAACATATTCTTATTGTCGCCTGAAGACAAGAGCTAGTCTGCCTCACGCAACTCAGCGCCGCTAGATCGAGTGCGAGGGTGTTTGGACGACAAATTACGATAGACTGCAAATAAGATCGAAGAGACTCTGCTCGTAGGGTAACTGCGAAAAATCCTCAGAGAAATTGAGGATTTCTTTTATGAATTACAAGCACACAACTAGTAAGCCGTCGGATGCGATTCGATTACGCAAAACAGCAAGATCGCGTAACATTAAAAACCTTGTTCTTATCGGACGTTTTAACAACCATTTCATTTTGAGTTACAGTATTTGAAATAACAGTTCCAGTTTTAGCGCAACACTCGCAGTTACGAAACACGTTGTTAACCGAACTCCATCGGACCCAATCGCGTCATTGGGTTCGATTAAGTTCAATTAGTCGAACGTTTGATATAAAAATACAAAAAAATAAAGATAAAAATAAAAATAATATAACCTTTATTTACCTGTAGCCGTGTTTATACCACAAGTGACAGTTTGGCCGTCCAAACAACTGAAACGAATAATTCAAATTGAACAAAACATTGTTAGGAATCCCAACTGGCCGGAGGCAAACCAGTTGGCTATTTACAAACGTGGCCGAGGATGTGAACTCGGGGCTACCGAGAAACAAATCCAGGTAGTGGTCAGAGCGGGACTCGGACCCGGGACCGCCGGATTGCGAGTCCTACACGCTGACCACTCGGCCAGGCCGCCTCCTCCATTTGTTTTTATTAGTAACGTCGTCGGGCAGTTTGCAAGAGCACAGACGGCCCTTCAAGCTTTGAGATGATCATCTTGCGTAATAGCGGTCATGGCAAAAGTATAAGAGTTAGTATGGAAATATATGTTTACGATCGGAAGCCCAAAGTGTTTGTATTGTGGAACGAATAATCTTCGGTTTTCAAAAGCTTTAGAGGTTTGTAAGATAGCGGTGTCCTTAGACATTTTTACCATAACTGAATTTGCTATAAACAGACATATGCTTTTCAAGAGAGTAGCCTGTTCCAGGCTCTCAGTCAGTGTGGACGATCGAAAAAGCTGGAGGGCGACGAGCAGGGTTTGGGAGAGAAAAGGAGAGGGTGTGAGTGGAGAGCCTGTAAGCATTGTTTTAAAAAACCTCATTCTGGTATACCAGCTCTTAGTATACCTAGTGATTGGTTACTTTTGACAGTCTACATCAACCCCTTGTCTGTTTGTCTGAAGCCAAGGGACGCATAACACGGCGAACGTGTTATGCGCGGTGATTTCGAGAAGTCGAAATTTACTCAAACTGTGAATAGTTGTCTTAAGAATAGAGAAAATAAAATGCCTAAAAAATCTGGCCCGTATATCGCAATTATTCCTACCGATTTGAGGAAAAGTTTGATGTTTCAACTGTTTGCGCTTATCGCGAATAGTTTTCTCTGATTAGAGAGGGGGTACAACTTTATTTGAGCTATATAGGTATGTGCGACCCCAAAGGGTAGGGGTTTTCAGCAGTTTTGGTCATAAATAGGGTATCGATTTTGGCCATTTTTGCCTTAAGAGTGCCTGCCTGTAAAAATCAGACAAATTCTTAATTCGCGGCAAGGGTCAAAAATTCGATTTCCCTCATATTTTTATGGTAGATAGGCTAGGGCATGACAAAAACTACTGGGTAGTTTTTTTGGTAAAATATCCTTTTATTTCAAAGAAATATGCAAATTCTCAAATTCGGGTAAAATCGTCATTTGACGCACCATTTTATTAACAAAGTTTGAGCCTCGCATGCAAAACCACATCATTCTTCCGTCTTTAAAACACTCAAATATTTTTGTGCAATGCTTAAATGTGTACTGAGTTGATTTTAGGAAATGTTGCCGGATTTTCTGGGTGCAAAATAATTAAGAGCCACTACCCACAAATGTGGACCAAACAACGGCACAAGTCGAAAAATCGATTTCGCTCATTTTTTACCCATAGATTGGCCCTAGCTAGAGAAAAAACGGACCATAGTTAGTTTCTACTAATGCAGCTTTGTTTGGTAGAAATTTGCGAAAAACGATTTCGCCCCGGTTGAGCTCAAAATCTACTTCCGGTTTTGCTGAATTTTCTGAAAATTTGATTGCTTCGCGCGTCGCACAACAGCTACTTCAGAATCTTTCAATGATTTTTATATTCAGCTCAGGTCTTCATGGTATGACTGAGTGAAAAATAAAATAAATCGAGGTTCCGTTTGAGCCCGAAACGAGATCGAACAGAAACGCAAAATATTACAATGTGTTGCAAACGAATTATAGCACTAAAATATCACCATATTTTCCTATGGGCTATAACTTTAAATGCCACAACAACACTTTCTACGGGTTAACTATACACCCACCTGTTTGAAAATTAAAAAACATCTCTAGGCAAATGGTTTTAAGTCGCCCGCCTTGTCCTGTGTTTTTCATAAATTTTCCCCTGAACTGCCGTGGGAATGTAAACAATTGCGTGACGCGGGCGGTAACCCTGACTATATAATTCGTTTCCAACAAACTGCAGATGGCTATCTTAGAACATTTGGGTGAAAAAAGAAGCACATAATCGACCACTTTTAGCTTTAATAATTTGAAAGGCATCGCTTTAGAAATTTCGTTAATTGAAAGCGCCAATTAAAAGCAATTCACTTGGAGTTCGGGTGTTACCGCTATGTCGTTTTTAAGCTGTCGTTCTTTCTCTGATCATTTTAATCACAAGAACAATTAACGGGCTCTAGAAAGAAAATCGTTCTAAGTTCATTTGTTAAGCGTAATAACAAGTTGATATTGTTGGTTTGTAGCTTTACGTGATCTGAAGGAACGCTACAGTGATTAAATTTGTATTTGTTGATTTCGACGGATCGATTCCCGGTTAAGATGATTTCCGCAGAACATTCGAGCAATAGTGGCAAAAATTAAGTTACCAAAAAACCTCATAGCATGGTTACATTTTGAACACAGTAAAGAAGAACTTATTGAGACTAAAGCTCTCAAGCTGATCACGGGAGAGAAAATTGAACTTGAAGTCATCCATCGGTATTTCAATTAAAACAGACGTTTCGCGTTAGTTAAAAACACAGTAACACAGGCTTGAAGCATTCTTACGAGGTTTGTATGGGCGGCCGCCACCACCAAAAATACAAGATCATTAAACGGCACAGACCAAGCATAAATGGTTTAGTGATGGTTTGCGAAATGGAATAAATGATTGACAAATGATACGGTCTAAATACAAATAGTTAGGTGTTCTTGTGTTAAACGGTCTACTGAAACAGTAAATGATTTAGACAATTTAGAAATGGTTCAGTCACCGATATCAAAATGGAGCAAACTAATAAGGATCAGTTTATTTAAATGAGAATCCATCTGACTACGATACGTAGAATGATCAGGTCTGACAACAAACGGTCAAGTGTTCTGTTTCAAAATGGTGTAATTAATGGTGGGACTGTTGAAGTAATCGACAAATCATTTAATTCACCAAGAAATGGTTCAACTCACCGACCAATGGTTTAGCGTAGTGCCAACTGATTTAATGCAGACACAAATAGTGCAGTACGAGGTCAAATCATTCGTGCAAACAGCAAATAGCTTAACTTAATGTTGAGCTGTTCAGTCATAGAAGGAATGGTCCAGTGTAATTAGAAATGATTGAATGAAATTAAAAGTGATTTAGTGTAGCACGAAACGAAACAGCCTTGTTTGCGCGCCGAACCGCAAAAAAAATACAACAGTGAAGTGGACAAGTCAAGATTGAAATGGATCAGTCAATGTGGGGTCTGACGTAATACGTATACCATCATATTTGGCGCCAAATTAGCAGAGTGAATGAGCGTGACACGGGTCACACCGACTCGGCGAGCTTGGCCAAGCGTGTTGCGGACAACTTCGGTAAGTTTGCTTCTTTTTATTTCATTTTGCAATGCATTTCTGTCCAGAAGATATGTCTTTGAGAGTGCCAGAGGGAACCTAGAAATTATGACAATATTTATGAGATCAAATAGGACATTATATCAAGGTCAAAGAAGGTTAAAGTCACGAGCCTGAACTCAAAGGAAATGATGACACCTCCAGTTTACTTACCTTTGTTCTTTGTCTTGTTTCAGATTTAATTTTTTTGGACTATTTTCCACTATTGTACGGATTTTGCTCTATATTTTAACGCCATGTTTAAAAGTAACAACGTTGATTGTATAGATATATGCTCAGGCAATTCGATTACATCAAAACGATTGTCGTCGGAAATAGTGTAACAAACAACTGAGCTGGCTACTCACCTCACTTGACCGTTTGTTGTCAGACCTGATCATTCTACGTATCGTAGTCGGATGGATTCTCATTTAAATAAACTGATCCTTATTAGTTTGCTCCATTTTGATATCGGTGACTGAACCATTTCTAAATTGTCTAAATCATTTACTGTTTCAGTAGACCGTTTAACACAAGAACAGCTAACTATTTGTATTCAGTTAGACAGTATCATTTGTCAATCATTTATTCCATTTCGCAAACCATCAGTAAACCATTTATGTTTGGTCTGTGCCGTTTAATGATCTTGTATTTTTGGTGGTGACGGCCGCCCATAGGTTTGACTTTAACTTTCTCGAGAATGCTTGAGAATTTAATCGCGGGGTCACTTAGAGAAATTAACTAGAGTGAGTTGTTTCAATAGTATTCCAAAAGTTACCTTGCTATGAGTAGATTTTTCGTAAATAATTTTTGCACTCATTGCTCGAACTTTGAGCGGAATCCGTCTTCGTTTTTGTTTGTACCAGGCAGCTTGTCGCCATTTGGTCCCTTTTCTCCTTCTAAAAAGTCAGAAAAAGTAAACTAAACAAATGCTAAAAGTTCAGATCATAAATAAGAGACATCAACAGTGCCAGTGTCTCGGTAAGCTATTAATTTGAACAAGTACTGTGCTTGACGGATTGCTTTCCAGGTTATGCGTCAGTAAATTCCAGCAGTGCCCATGCCCCCCCCCCCGGGCAAACCCCCGGGCAATAGCATTTTTTTTTTTTTAAATGGGCAAATTCCCCGGGGTGGGGACACATAAGCTGTCTAAATGCCCCAGGGTGGGGGCGAAAACAGAGGGCAAATGTCCCGCCCCCGGGATCGTCGCCTTCCAACACCTCTGCAGTTTGTTTTATTATTCAGCGAATAAAACGTTCAACTGTTCAGTCTTTTAATGCAACGGTAAGACTTCAAGGACAACAGTACGTATTAGTTGATTTTGATTATATTTAATTCTTTATATTTTGTTTTTAACAGTTTTCAAGATCTGTCTTGAAGATCGCATCATTTGATTTCGCAAACCCTAAGTATTTAAACTCCACTTTCATGAATTTAAAAAATGCTAGGCTAGTTTTGAATGCGAAATGCGAAATAGTCGTGTTCACGTCAGTGATTGTTTTGTGATAAACAAAATATTGTTCACCTTGTCGCCTATATTTATATGCTTACAAGTAATTAAGAAATATCTCAAATTGAGGAAACATACCTTTAAAAACAGCTACAAGTTTCTCTAGTCCCTGAAGGATAAGCCATTGTTCGAGAAATGCCTCGTCTTTCCCGATGAACTCATCCATGGCACTTTCGAAAACACGTGTGTCAAATGCCCGAGGGTCGCCCCGGGGTACGCAAATGCCCAGTCCCCGGGCCGCGATAAAATTGCGAATGCCCCACTCCCGGGACTGACAACGTGAGCAAATGCCCCGCGATTGCCCGGGGGGGGGGGGGGTGGGGTGGGGATGGGCACTGCTGGAATTGACTGATGTATTACGGACGTGCTGTACATATAGTTTATTGTGTGCGAATGTTTCTTTTCAAACAACTGAACTGCTCAATAATACTATCTTGGCAGATGTTTTTTTTCCCTTTAGTCTTAAAACTTAGGGTTAGGCTAAACCCTAAACTGTTTTGGCGGCCAACCTATTTTGGGCCGTCGATAAAATAAGGATTATGGAACATGGAACATGGAACATTCCGGAACTGATCGAATAATTATAATAATTATGAGAAAAATATGTAAAATCAAATTTTCAAAACTAGAATAAACAAAAATAAACTGGTATCAGCTCGAAATATGAAAAGATATTATTGGGGATAGGGGAGTCGGTAGGGGCGGGGTAGGGAGCGTTGGGTATTCATTTAACTGACTACAATGAGTGCAGGCTCCTCTTCTTTCCCGCCAATTGCGTCACGTCGCTTTACAGCACTCTGTTTTTCAACACAACATGGACGATTCGGACGATGAATGCCAGGTACCTCATTGCGTCTCCTTTTTTGATCCCTGATTTCTTCAACATCTGAGGTGTTCGTTCTAAGGATCATACAGTTGCTTAGTTTTGTGACTGTTGTTATTTATCATCCCCAGTTTTCGCGCCGCTCCGCTAGGAACGCCTGACACTATGACTCACCAAGCCTTCCCGGAAGCCCAAGTAACAAGCAAGTTATTATTAACTAGTAGTAATGAAAGATTAGAGCAGCGCGTTCACGCTCGCAATTCGCATGTCTGGTCTACTTTGGTGGTGTACGAATGGCTCGATAGAAAACTAAGTTTGATCGAATGTCAGATAACGATCTGCACGTGAAGTTGAACTAGCGATGAATAGATTATAGCCTGCGGTAAAAGTATTTTTAATTAATTAAGTATTAACTTGTACTGTACAAAAAATTTTCCAGGAAATGCATTTGAACACTTGTAACAAATATTTCTTGAGACAATAAAGTTTCAGCGACCCTGCAAGACAGCGCGCGCGTGGCCAAATGCTTTTAAATTTTGTTTGTATTTGTTTACACTGTCATCAGAGCTCGAGAAGACCGAACTAGTTTAGACAAGAAACTCTATGCAGTAGAGTTCTATTTCTATCTCATGGAGAAACTATTTCTTCATGAGAAATCGTGTATACGCATTTCCTTGTATTGACGTAATGAATCGAATGAAGAAATCACACTCGTGTACCCATATTTTTAGGTCTGATTAAGGAGTTCGAACGCGACCACCTTGGTTTTCTGTGAAGAACGAAATCTGGGAATAAGAGACAGTCACGTGATTAAACTGACGGCGAACGACTGGAAGGAGTAGATTACTCTTCTTAGTTGCTAGCCTTCACTCATTGCATTCACTTTATTTTTATTTTCTTTCTTTATTATTATTTTTTTTGTTATGTTTTTTTTGTTTTTATTTTCCGAGCTGATACCAGTTTATTTTTGTTTGATTTAATCTTTAAAAATTTAATTTTACATATTTTTCGCAAATTATTATAATTATTCGGTGTTCCGGAATGTTCCGGGATGTTCCAGAATGTTCCATGATCCTGGTTTTATCGACGCCCCCTATTTTGGCTAATTGCTCAATCAAATTATGTATATTTCATTCAAATTCGCTCTTCCGTGACCGACTTCCGCGAACAAAACAAGATGGACGTTTGCCGTTCATAGATCGACCAACGTAATGTTTATTTGTCTACCAGTGTTATGATCTGCAAATTTCAGACAGTTAGCGAATAGCGTTAATACTGTCACCTAATTTATCAAACAACCCAAGAGGAAAAGATGGATTTTTTTTACCCAGTATGATTGAAACGCAATTTTTTCCTCGGCTAATTCAATTCAAGAAATTTCTGGTTTTCTAGCGAGTCTGAGAATATTGTGTAAGAACAAATTTTGTACACAGCTAGAAGAGTTGAGATGCCGTCACGCAGTTAGTAGTTTATAGAATTTATGGTATTTCCACTTGAATTTATTTGTCAGTGAAAGATTCAATTGCCATAAACCATAGAGGATTGGCTAAAACTGCCACTGTTTTGTAACTTATCAGTGAAATTAATAACCGAGCCATCTTGTGGAAATAAACAAGTGTTAAAAATTATTCACCTGTTCTTTATCTATATCAGGGATGTCGTAGGTGTTGCAATGCAAGTGAAAAATATACATATATTTATACTAACTTAAACAAAAAAAACACATTTTCCATTATTTTATCCACACAAAGTTTCAAAAATTGCTTTCATCGGATTGTTGGAAACGAATATTTACTCGAGAGTGACTATCCGAGTCACGCAATTGTTTACATTCCAACGGCGGATTTTGGGCAAAATCTATGAGAAACACAGGCCAAGGCGGGCGACTTAAAATCATTTGCCCAGAGATATCTTTTGATATCCTAACAGGTGGGTGTATGTTTAACCCGTAGAAAGTGTTTTTATGGTATTTAAAGTTATAGCCCATAGAAGAATATGGCGATGTTTTAATGCAATAATTCGGTTGCAACACGTAAAATTTTGCGTGTCTGTTTGATCTCGTTTCGGGCTCAAAACTAACTTCGATTTATTTTATTTTTCGCTCAGTCACACCACGAAGACCTGAACTAAATATAAATTCCTTTGAAATATTCTCAAGTAGCTGTTCTGCGGAGCGCGAAGCAGTCAAATATTCGGAAAATTCAGCAAAACCGGAAGTAGATTTTCAGCCCAGTCGGGGCGAAATCGTTTTTGGCATATTTCCACCAAAGAAAGCTGTATTAGCAGAAACTAACTATGGTCCGTTTCTTTTCTTACTAGGACCTATCTATGGGCAAAATAAAAGCGAAATCAATTTTTCCACTTGTGTCATTGATAGGCGATTTAGGTCGATTTTTATAGGCATCCACTCTTAAATTTCGAAGACATGTATTTCATTCACTTAAAAGTACTTCGTTAAAATAATTGATTTTTATCATGTGCGAAACCTTCAAATGAATTAAGCTTCTGGTGGTTGAATCGCAAAAGGATGGTCTACAGATTACTGTAAAAACTTCTTCGGGCAAATGATTTTGAGCGACGCAAGAGCTTTTCAAAGTACGTTAAAAATGCAAATATTTGACCTTCCGTCCTCAAATTTCAATTTACGGGTTAGACGTATATTTTAGAATGCCCCACATGACTTAACCTATATTAAGTTGAAATAGACACAGGGCTGATAATTTCGAAATGTTCTAACCTTATTTGCTGTAAAAGGCCGGTCCAAAGCCGATTTGACGTGTTTCTCTCACTATTCGTCGCACATTAAGCAGAAGTTTGCTTTTGTTTACACAACGTCCGATGTACATCGTCAACTCTCAACTTATTACTTGGGCGTATCCCAAAGAGAGCCCAAGTTTAAAATTGCCCATCATTTTTGTTTGCGTTCAGTCACAAATCGCCGTCTGGGCCTTAAAACGCATGCGTCCCTTTGCGTCCATGCTTGTTGTCTCTGCGCATGCGCACGTACGCACATCAGCACATGGTAAAAAATGGTGGATTTATCTCAAGCGTCGTCCTTGGAAGGAAGCACGAATACTATGATTTCTTCTACGCTCAAACCACATACAAATGCACACGCCGTTTGCGGTAGACCCACACTAAACGCTTTTGAGCGTTTTTTGAAAGGGTCGCTCCGCGGACTTTACGAGAGATCAATTTACGAGCGAACATTTTTGAGTGAACCTATCGAGAACCATGCTAGATGTATATCAAATGAGCTATCCGATGTTAAGCATGCAAAGAACAAGCTTCACAAGCATTATCGTGTATTTAGACGTGATCGTGAACCCAGCAGAATACCAATACGAACTCTGGAACGATTGAGGAACAAGAACAGAAAGGTTAGATAATTTCTTTATGAAGGTATTCGTTCATACACACCGAAGTCCTCCAAAGTGCATTGTTATGTAACAGTTATAAAACAACGAAATAAAGCGAAGTTTTTGTTTAAAGGATCTGGGACAATCCATAAAAGTCAACTAAGACTTCACCATGTCGATTTCCTGGCGTTTACAGCTCGATATGCCAGGAAAGACGCCCAAGTTTACGCAGATATGCGTCTTGTTTAAAGGTCAAATACCATGAATGTGATCATCTTTCGGAGCATATGATCACCACTGCATCTACATGTAAGTCAAAAACGGTTAAGTCATTTGTCGATAGTTGCTTGCTTTGCACTGGGCCAAAATATATATTACCCGTATTACGTTTGATCGATTGCTGATCATTGCTGATAAGCGTGTCGGCGCAGCACAATCTTTAATACAGTCGTGTTTTATTCTTTTTTTCGTCACGCAATGCTGTCACGGCATATGCTGCATATTTTGATCTTTTTTGTATCGAGCACTCTCAGAATAAGTGAAACAATTGATTCATTGTTTACCTGTTCGTATATACAATAATGTGTGTACATTTACATAATCGTATTCTATGGTGTTCGTGGCCTCGGACCCAATCACGTTTGTTGTACTTTCTGATGTTTCAGACAACAGCTGATAAAGCTACTGCCTGTACTCACTATAATTTCAAAAAAATCGCCATACACAAATTGTAGACCAATGAAGCAAGAACTAGGTTAAATAAAAATAGGAAATCACAACGTGTCTAATTTGTGAGAAAAACAAACTCAATTTAATTGGTAGAATTCTACTAGTATACTAATGTAAATGCTGCAATCTGATTGGCTGAGCTACTCGTATACTATCAGCCATTAGAATGCAGTAGCTGTCGGTCGTCCACGAAATGCAACTTTTTCATCGTTTTTCCGAAGTTTTGGAAGAAAGTTTAGATGGAAATGGATAATTATATTCCTGAGAAGACAAAAAGAAGGACATAAATGGGTTCTTGACTTTAAAAACTTGAAATTATTGAAAAACCGGTGCGCGCGCGTAAACAACTGCAAATTTACCAAGTACAATTCAATACGTGCGGTTCTGTTGAGGTGTAAAGTTCAATAATACGTCGAAAAATATTTGGAAACCATTATTTGCGTTAATTTAAGTTAGAATTCTACTAAAACAATTAGATTATTCGCTCTCGATTTCTATGAGGCTACAGTTGATTCGGCCTTCGCCTGATCAACTTTCGTGCAGTAAAGATATCAACAATCATAAGTTTAGTAATAAATTAACCGAGTCGAGCTGACTTTATGCCGAGCGGCGAAGTTCACCAAAAGTGACAGTTTGCGCACCATATGACGATATGTCCTAACCATCGCATAAAAAACTTGGATTAGGGCAGAGCAGAAGGTTCAGCATTAAGGGGGGGGGGGTGGAGGGGGGCACCCCTTATAAAAGACGGGGGTGCTCGTAGGAAATTTGGAAAAGAACCCCTTTTTTGTGGGCGTGGCTTGGAAGTTTTTTCCCTCCCCTTGGAGGTACTGTTTCTCACGAAGACATGAATGATTATCGCAGGTATGCACACAACTTAAGCAGTCACTGCTTTAATTTCATGGTGTAATTAAAGCCTGAAAAAAAAAATTCAGGCCTTAATGTCACAACTGCTTAAGTTGTGTGCATAACTGCGATGATCAATCATGTCTTGATCCTTTCCTCTACAGTTCAGATATTTGATATTTGATATATTCATTTGCACTAATTCCTACATAACACATAACACATCTCAAGTCACGGCTCAATACCCTAAAAGGTACTGCAAAAGCTCCCGCTGTGGACCTTTCGACGCAAAGTACCCTAAGAGGTACCAAACCGCGTTTTTAACCGCTAAAAGTTGTGATGAGCAACCCCGTCATTTTTATATGGGAGTTTCCCCCGCGGGGTCCAGCAGTAGGTGCAGGACTATGGAAGGAATTTCCGGCTGTTGTAAAGGCAAAGGACCGTGTCTAAAAGGCAAAAGTGGGTTGGGAAAGAAGGAGTCAGAGATAATCTTACGCAAAATTGGTTCATTCGCGTCCGTTCGTACAATTTGGGTCAGGTACCATACGCATTATCCAGGGCGCGCTTGCGCTCTCCTCCCTCTCCCACAGAAGGAAGGAGTCAGAGATAATCTTACGCAAAATTGGTTCAAATTGGTTCAGAAGGAGTCAGAGATAATCTTACGCAAAATTGGTTCATTCGCGTCCGTTCGTACAATTTGGGTCAGGTACCATACGCGTTATCCAGGGCGCGCTTGCGCTCTCCTCCCTCTCCCACACATTTTTTTTTTTTGACAAGTCTTTACGAAATCCTTCCCCACCTCCCAGTTGTTATTGTTGAATCTCACGTAAACGTTTCAGGCCTTAATTTCGACATTTTGTTTGCGTTTGGGATTAGGTAACGGTACGATCACGTTGCGAAAAGCGATTTGAGAAAAAAAAAAAAAAAAAAACCTTTGCAAAAGAAGCATAAATTCTCCGACTGTCGTAAAATTATTTGAAAACAAGTTCGGCCAAGTTGTTAAAAATCTTACGAGTTCGTTTTGGCTGGTAGCTGTTAAATTTAGAGACCGGGAAAATTTTGGATTGATTTCAAATGTCTGGAGTGGCTCACTTGGCTCCCTTTTCAATACAGTCCAAAATTATTGTCAGTAAAATACTGTAAATAAAACCCCTATTGACCAGTTACTACTATTAAGCGGCCGCGGCCACCATTTGGTCGTTCCGATAAGGGTTTCTCTATTGTCTTTACCCCTATTAAGCGGCCACCCAAGATTTAAAAACTATGTTTTGGAAAGGACGATGGCAGCCGAAAAATCTGAAATTGAAGGTGCCGAGTGATAATTCAAACAAACGTCTATCATGATAGTCTTGAATTATCATGTTCACTAAGAAATTTATAACCCGATAGTGAAAAAATATTCAAGGTACACCAACCTCTATTAAGCGACCACCTCCCATTTTCCCGAGGGTAGCCCACTGTATTATTTGTAATTTATGTAAACCAAAACTAATTGCACAGCGCGAAATGACCTAGTTACGGGTTAAGCATTACAGTGTTACGCAGGGCATGTAGGTAGTGATGGTCGAGTAAAACATGACAACAGGTACATTGGTAAACTATTCATTCTTTTCATTTCTTAATTTAATCTCTTCCTACTCAACACGATTGTGTGCTCCCTGTGGTTCCAAGTCTTACCGAGCCTTACGTATTAGGAATTATCAAGAATTGCCTACCCCTACCCCCTAAAATGGGATGACAGCATTGCGTGACGAACAAACGAGGAACCGCTGCAAGCAAAGGATTCAAGCAGCAATATAGATCAAAAAATGATCAAACGTAATATTTTGGTGTTGTGCAAAGCAAGCAACTTTCTACAAATAACTTAGCCGTTTTTGACTTAGATGCAGTGGTGATCATATGTGTCGAAAGAGGGTCATAGATTCACGGTATTCGACCTTTAAATAAGTTGACAGTTGGCGATGTACATCGGACGTTGTGCAAACAAAAGCAAACTTCTACTTTATGTGCGACGAATGGTGAGAGAAACACGTCATATCGGCGTTTGGACCTGCCTTTTACAGCAAACGAGGTTACAACATTTCGAAATTATCAGCCCTGTGTCTATTTCAACTTAATATAGGTCAAGTCATGTGGGGCATGCTAAAATATACGTCTAACCCGTAATTGAATATTTGACCTTCCGTACATGGGATAAATATTTGCATTTTTTAACGTACTTTGAAAAGCTCTCGCGTCGCTCACAGTCATTTACCCAAAGAAATTTTTACAGGAATCTGTAGACCATCCTTTTGCGACGCAAACACCAGAAGGCTAATTCATTTGAAGGTTTTAGGCAAAGTGAAAATCAATTATTTTTACGAAGTACTTTAAGTGAATGAAATACATGTCTTCGAAATTTATTTATTTTGCACCCAAAAAAACCCGCAACATTTCCTAAAATCAACCTAGTACACATTTAAGCATTGCACAAAAATATTTGAGTGTTTTAAAGACGTAAGAATGATGTGGTTTTGCATGCGAGGCTCTCAAACTTGTCTAATAAAATGGTGCGTCAAATGACGATTTTAACAGAATTTGAGAATTTGCATATTTCTTTGAAATAAAAGGATATTTTCCCAAAAAAATACCTAGTAGTTTTTGTCATGCCCTAGCCTATCTACCATAAAAATATGAGGGAAATCGAATTTTTGACCCTTGCCGAGTTATTTTCCATATTTATGGACAGGGACTCTTAAATAGGGTACGGTTTTAGCACTCTAGTCTTGAATTGGGTATGTTTCTTAGAAGAAACTACTTTTGGCGAGGTCATAAATATGGTAGCAAAAATCGCAGATTTTGGTCATAAATAGGATAAGGGTTCTGGGAAGTGGGCTGCAAACCCCTACCCACTTTTCTGGGAGTACCCCCCTCCCCCTGGAGGGGGGACCAGCAGGTTGACCAAATAAAAAGAGTGGGATTTTCGGCTGCAGCGATAGGTATTGGCGAAGAATATGACGAGGACGAAGAAAAAGTGACAAATAGCGAACTCAAACTTGTCTTGGGAAGTCTGTATAAAATGCGGTTGACAAGTCTACACGACTCCCACGGTTCATGACATTTTTGCATTTGCTGCTCTCTTTTGATTTTCCGTTTCTTTTGACCTTTCTTTTAAGTAGAGTGGGGCTGTTTGACTGTGCCATAGCAAACTGTTTTTAGAGGTCATAGGTCTGCATGCATGATTCCCGCTGTTACCTGCATGTCGCTTCGCAGAGTTTAAAAACTCTGTAATCTGCTATCTGCTATTATTTAATTAATCTATAAAGATTACGACCGAGTTTACCAGGGGACCAGGCAAGGGTGATACATGCCATCTCTCCTTTTTAGATGAAACTTTGCCAGATTAAAGGTTCAACCCAACAACTCTAAAAGACAAAGTGGGCCGGCTTTGTGATTTTTCGCTTAGGAGTTAGACCACCCCCCTGGTTTTTTGCCCACAATTCCAAAAATGTCACTAAAATAAGCATCAAATTTAAACACCACTCCTGCTTACAGAATACATTGAATTTTATTGGTATTTCACGCAAATGCAGATTAGTCCTATGTTAGTTCACACCAGGAATTTCAAGTCATTTGAAGTGACAGGTGCCAATCAAGGAATGTCATTTTCTACCCATGTCACGCAGCATTTAGTTATATGACAGCACAGCCATTGAATGTGGTATCATTTTGTAGAACAAGCTCAGGGCTATCTAATCAATGTAAGTTTAGTGCGCTATGCGTTAACAGAACAAAAACCAGAGGGGGTTCCATCCATTTCCCCATCATACCACGGTGGGGGTACTAGTTAGCTTGTACGTCCAAGGGTTAAATAACAATGCAAAATACCTAAATTCTGTTCGTAAAATCTAAATATGGGAACGAACAGCCGTGATGTTTGAATTCTAAAACAATGACTAGCTAGATGAGAGTTTATCTTGGCATAACTTGCTTAGATTACTCTTGAAACCCTGCTCAATCATCACAGGTCAAATACTTGATGTTGCAGTTGATTATTGTCAACTCTTACTTTACACTCAGCATACAAACTCATCAGTCCTGAGAAGCATTCTTTACTGAAATTATTGTTTGCCCTCATTCCGAGTTCAAAAAACCCTTGAAATTTTCATTTTTCTGCATCAGGCATGCAAGTAAATCTTGGTAGACACGTACAATCTGTATATAATACTTCAATTGTAAGATTGAGCTTGAGCTAGCTTTTATGAATATGCGTTTTTCCTCTGAAAGTTCCTATACTGAATTTACCGCAGATAAAGGTTATACCTCAAAGATGTTAGCACAAAACATTGTAAATAATCGCGTGTCTGCGAATAAGAAGATGTGTGAAAAAAACTGCAATTCCGAGGGAAAATTTAGCCTCGAGAAGATCTAGTAGCTGAAATGATCTGAAACCTAGGGTCCAGGCGAGCACACATGACAACATACACGGCATCAGTGCCTTAGGTTTAGCAAGGTTTGGCCCAGTTGAACTTTTTTAATTTTTCTAGGCACTCAAGAAGCTTGAGTGGCTCTTGACTGTCGTTTTCTTTTCTACTCAGTAACCTCCTGTGTATATCTGTAGCTTCATGGCGCTGTGAAATAAGTGATTTGTTTTTTCTGGTCACAAGACTATTACATATTCTACATGATGGATGGTAAAGTAGCTGGCAAGTAGTACTGTATTCGTACCGCAAGCCTGGTCAAGATCTCTTCTGCTTCATCTTGAGACGGGCTCAGATCAGCGTGGTGTATGGCTAGTCGGCCACTTCTGCACATTACAGACAACATGCTGAAGTACTGGGCTATTTGGTCTGCTCTTCTTTGCTGGACATTTTCCTGCTACTACTGTCTTGCACAGTCTCATCTTACTGCACTTATTCACTACACTTTCGTCCTGTCCCCTCGCCTTCCAAAAATGTTCTTTTCGGATATGTGTCCACTTTCTCAGAAAAGCGGGTTCCTCTTCGTGATGTTTTCAGACCCATCCCTTTGAGATTTCTCATGTGGATCATGATCGCTAAAGGACGTTTGGGATTTCAACCCATTTTATCTTGATGCTGTCTATGCCATTTCTTTCTCTAACTTCATTAGGTGTTTACCCGCATCCATGTGTCTCTGCAGACTGCAAAAGACGGCTATGCTTTTGTGAATCCCTCTTCAGGGTAGGAGGAATACACTCTTGTAGCTTTGGCAACTTGGGACTCTTCTTCAATAAATTGCGTGGTCCTAGACCATAGTTAATAGAGGGGAATGGTTATGAAGCCTGGCAAACATCAAAAGAGCAAACAAAAATGCCAAGATTTGTGTTGGAAGGTCCACGACCGTGCAAAATCTTTTTTTGCGCGCACACACTACGCATGAATTACGTAACCAAAACGTTTCTATTAATCAGTTACTCGGTCAGTAGTATACAAAAATTGTGTTTTGTGCACGGTCAAGGCCAAAAAAGAGAACAAAAACATACAACAAAGAATTTTGTTGAGTTTCATAATAATCCCCTTCTATTAACTATGCCTAGACTGAGGCTGTTGGAGCTGACACTTGTCAAACTCCTGGCTGTAAAAGTAGCAGTCTCTCTTGCAGTACATTTAAGGGCTGCTCTATGCATAAGTCTGTAAGCCCTTGAGGTCTTCCAAATCTATTCCTCATGTGTAGGTATGAAACGTTTACCAGGGCCCATATCATAAGCCTTCTACACTTTCAGACCTCCGGACTTGAAGCTAAAAAATTTTAGAGACAGGAACCCAGACATTGTGTGCTTCAAGGTCTGGCCTGACTCTTGAGTCTTAACAATATTATTGATGCCTGACACTCTTTAACCCGCCATAGGATATCACTAGCACTTTTAATGTCGTGGCCTTCATTTATGTTACAACGCACATGGCTCTGCACTGTGGCAATTCCTCTGTCACAGAGGTCCTTTCCAGCCTGTGGATCACTGAAATCATATCTGACGATCTTAATGCCCGTGCACTCTCTAAGGCTGGGAAGTGAGTGGATGAGATGAGAACAAAGGTAACATTCGGTATTGTCGAGCTTTTCTTTCAAAAAAGTTACAATTGAGCAAAACATCGACGCCACTCTTATAATTGGAGTGTGCACATCTATAAATAGAGATTAAAATCCCTTACACGATGGTAATAAATAATAAATGATAACAACAATAAATATAGTTAAATATAATAAATAATAATAATAACAACAAACTATTAATTATCACTTAGTGATATTATTTGCTGCTGATCTTGGCCTTCGGTTCTTGTTCCCATGCTTTCAAAATTATATTCATAATGTTTATCTTTATACTAATTAAGATTTACTTGCCTGCCTGATGCAGAAAAGTAAAAAAAAGGAAAAAAAATCATAGACTTTTTTTTAACTCGATTCGCATGAAATGGATATTCATTGGGTGAGCTCAAGAGTTAATATATGAGGGCAAACAATAATGTCAGCAAAGAATACCTCTCACGATTGATGAGTTTGTATGCCGAGTGTAAAGTAAGAGTTGACAATAATCAATTGCAACATCAAGCATGTGACCCGCCCGTGATGATCGAGCAGGGTTTCAAGGGTAATCTAAAACTTGAGATTTGCCCAAAAAACTCCCATCTAACTAGTCAATGTTTTATAATTTAAACACCACGGCCCTTTATTCCCATATTTAAATTGTACAAATAGAATTTAGGTGTTTTGCACTGTTATTTTAACCCTCGTTTCGACTGCTTACTGCTAGTCTTCTTCAGGCGATAAGGTCGACTGATTGCACGGTATCATTTATATCACAAAGGTCGGCTGTGATTGGTGCATTTCGATCCTCCTGTTATTCCATTGTTCCCACGAGTAGCTGTTCCCTCAGTGGTCCGCTGTTGTACCGTTCTCCTGTTGTTGTGTTTTTTGATCGTGGGCATCCATGCTTCAGGAATTTCAATTCCACTATCCCTGTTGATGTTATTAAGGTGAAGTCTTATGTGAATAGCTTCCTTGGCCCTACGTGTGTACCAGTGAGGATCTCGATCAATAAACTTGACCTCATTCTAGATAGGATAGTGGCCGGTCTCGTGGGTGCGTTCAGAAACGGCGGAGGTCTGGGTACGGGCGAGTCGTGTATCCCTGTCGTATTCTTTGATCCTCTCCTGCATAGATCTCCCTGTTTCTCCGATGTAGACTTTGCCGCACTCACAGGGAATCCTGTAGACAACACCATCTTGTTTAGCCGGGTTGACGGTGACCTTTGGTCGCACTAAGTGTGACCGAAGTGTCGTGTCGGACTTGAAGACGGTGCGAATGCCTTGTTGTTCTAGGCAGCGGCGGAGAGACTCCGAAACTCCTTGGACATAAGGTAAAACGGCGGTGGATTTAAATTCCGCGACGGGCTCCCTTCTTGGGGTTGTTCGTGCCTTTGTGATCTTCTGTACAAACGAGGAGGGATATCCGTTAGAAACAAGTACAGATGACAGATGTTTCTTCTCTTCAGCGATTACTGATGGTTTGTTCACGAGATGTTTAGCCCGGCCGTACAGACACTTCACAATACCGCGCTTTACTGACTGAGGGTGGTGTGAATCATACGCTAGGTACTGATCAGTATGTGTTGGTTTCCTGTAGACACTGGTGGTAAGGCGGCCATCAGGTTCTCTATAAACTGACGTGTCGAGAAAGGCGATCTTGCTGTTATTCTCGATCTCCATGGTGAAACGGATTGATGGTTGTTGACTGTTTAGGTGTTGCAGGAACTCGTCAACTCTGTCCCGATCCAGGATGGTGAAAGTATCATCTACTTAGCGTTTCCAGATCTTAGGCTTGCAAGGTGCGGACTGTATTGCTTGTTCTTCAAATATCTCCATGTGGAGATTAGCAATAACCGCTGATACAGGGCTCCCCATAGCTGCGCCGTCTCGTTGTTCGTAAATCGATCCGTTTTACTGGAAGTACGTGGATCTTAATACGAAATCCAAGAGGTCCGTGATTTGAACTGGTGTAGGTGTCGTGCGGTCAGCCAGGCCTGCGTCGTTCTCCATTTTTTGTAGCGCGGCTTGTACGGCGCCCTCGATCGGTACGTTGGTAAACAGTGTCTCTACGTCGAAAGACACCATGATCTCGTGGTCCTGGATCTCTTCACTGGCGATGGTGGAGGCCAAGTCAGTTGACTTTTTCACTGTGAAGTTCGAGTTACCTGCAAGAGGAGATAATACGTTAGCTATTATCAGTCGACCTTATCGCCTGACGAAGACTAGCAGTAAGTCTTCCATCAGCTACATAGCTACCTATCAGAAAACTCTCTTCTCTCGCCTTATCAATCGGCGTTTCGCGCAAATCATTCAACTCAGTTGGCCGTTACCTTCCTTACAGATAAAATTCGTGGTCATATGGACAAAGGGCTATTGACGGGGGCAGTGTTTATTGACCTGAAAAAGGTTTTCGATACTGTTCCTCATGACGGTCTTTTAAACAAGTTGTACAGATATGGAATTCAAGACCAGCCTCTCTCGTGGTTTGAGAGCTATCTCACTAACAGGACTCAGAGAGTGTCCATTGAAAATCACCTTTCTTCTGCCGCCAACATCAGTAGCGGAGTACCTCAAGGTTCCGTGTTAGGGCCTCTCTTGTTTATTCTTTACATAAACGATCTTCCTTTGGCCGTTGGTCTGTCTAGTGTTATGTTATATGCCGACGACACCGTTATTTTTACTGCTGCTTCAAACATTGACCAACTACAGCTGAACTTAAGCCTTGATCTCAATAACGTCTCTAACTGGTTAACAGCAAACGGTCTTTTCCTCAACCTAAAGAAAACTGAGTATGTTTTATTTGGAACTCGGCAAAGGCTAGTCAGATCTGAATCTCATAGTCCGCTTTGCATGGAAGGAAAGGAAGTCAACCAAGTAAAGTCGTTCAAGTACCTAGGAGTCTTGCTAGACGAGTGTTTATCTTTCAACGATCACATAAGCTATTTAAGGTCAAAAGTTGCTAGCAGACTTGGCCTCCTGTCACGATTACGAGGTTGTTTAACCACGGAAGCAGCAAATAAGATCTATTTGTCCACGGTGCTACCGATATTAAGCTATTGTGATACGTGCTTTTGCCCTCTGGGAAGCACTAACAGAAAGACTCTTGAACGCCTGCAACGACGAGCTGCGAAAATCGTATACGGTTTTAAACCTGACATAGCCACGGAAACAATACTCGAGAACCTACGCTGGCCCTCTCTTACAAAAACCATGGAAAAGCACTGTGCACTGTTAGTTAACAAGTGCTTGGTCGGAGAAGTTCCTCTATACTTTAAAGACTATTTCCTGTTACGCTGCCAGAGCGACAACCAACATGTTTTTAACAGATGCACTAGATCGTCAATCACTGACATTATACTTCCTAAATTTCATTTAGATGTCGCTAAAAAGTCTTTTTATTATCATGGTGCATGCACATTTAATAGCCTTCCAACGAACATAAAGATTTTACCACCTAAGGAACGTTTCAAGGCTATCTCCGATTTTTTTTCTCAGGTTATTTTTTAGAACATTTTCAATTCTATATCCAATTTTTATGAGAACGCTATTACCTTTTTAAGCTTTTAAATTTTTTAAACATTTCAGCGTATCTTTTAAAGTAGTTAGTTTTTTTATAGATATATATTATTTATACATGCTCTTTTTATTTTACGTTATACAGGGCCCCCGTTGATACCAGTCCTGCGACTGAAGGGGTCACCCTGTTTAAATATTGATTATTATTATTATTATTATTATTAAGCAGTCGAAACGTCGCGATCTACATCTAAAGTGACTACATCGTGTGACAAACGATAATACACTTTATTGTTGCATCTACCACGATGAATAACAACAACCTTTTCCTCGACAAATACAGAATTATGTCAAAAAAGTTGATTTTTGGCCAATACTACATGAAACTAGTGGTTGCTATGGAAACATAAAAAAATGATGGACACACAATTGACCTATCAAAATATCCGCGAAGGATGAATGAACAGCTAATGAAAGTTTCAGCCCCTTAGAGTAAATCGTCTTTTCTCAAAATTTTGAAAATACCTTATTAGGGGGATGGCATCCACCCCCGCCCCCTTCCTTGTACGTCCGAGGGTTAAGGGATATTGCAAAGAGTTTTGCATTCATTGAGCTTCCACTGGCCTAAATAATATTCACAGAATTTGTTAATGACATTAACATAGAAATAACTTTGATAAACTGATTCTATAATATCTAATACTTTAAGATTGCACCCTTGTCTCTTTGTTAAAGCTAGCCTCTTGTCATGCTGTTTGAACAACTTTGGTTACCAAAAAATAACACATACCAAAAATTTTATTCTTGATTTCATCAGGCCAAGGGTGACTCTAAACTGTGATGAAATTAGTTTTGATTTAGAAAGTTGGATTTAAGCAATATTTGAGTCAGAATTTGAGCTAATTTGTCTTATAGCTAAATGTTGCGTAACATGGATAGGAAATGACACAAGTCCTTGATTGGCACCTGTCACTTTATATGACTCGAAATTCCTGGTGTAAACTAAAATAGGTCTAATCTTTATTTGTGTGAAATACCAATAAAATTCAATGTATTCTGTAAGCAGGAGCGGTGTTTAAATTTGATGCTTATTTTAGTGACTTTTTTTTGGGATTTTGGGCAAAAAACCAGGGGGGGGGGGGGGTGGGGGGCTAACTCCTAGAGGAAAAATCACAGATCCGGCCCACTTTGTCTTTTAGAGTTGTTGGGTAGTACCTTCAATCTGGCAAAGTTTCATCTAAAAAGGAGAGATAGCATGTATCACCCCTGCCTGGTCCTCTTTCCTGGCATGTGGAGCCGTAAACGCCAGGAAATCGACATGGTGAAGTCTTAGTTGTCTTTTGTCGATTGTTTCATAGCTCTAGCATAGTGGTGTATATTGCCCACTGTCCGTTGTTTTAGGCCTGCTCTGTGGTCTGCGTTTTTTTTTTAAGTAAAGCAATGGAGGTTTTGGCAGTAAAATGCTAACTTTCAACCTATATGATTGCATTTGTGTCCATCTATGTGGCCAACAGGATTTTTAAAAAATAGATAAAGTATTGCTTATTGAAATGAACTCAGACACTAAAATGTCATGTTTGTTCTATGGGTTAACACTTTTGAACCCAGCTTGTTTCAGACATTGTTTTGAATGATTGCATTCTTTTGGTTATCGTATGATTTGGGAGAGTTTTTTAGAGAAGAAGTAACTTTTCTTTTGCGGAGATTTTGGAAAATGTGTAGTTTCTTAAATTATCCATACCTCCCACATGGAAGGGATTTTTTCTAATCCCCCCACTCTAGGAATTCCAATTACGCGTCATACATTTCCTTAAACTTTTTGGCCTTTGAGACCACTGCCACCCTCAGGAATTTCCAATGCATTCTGTGGGGGAATATGGACATATTCTGGAACCACACAATGTTTTATTACTTTTGGGGGGTTAAAAGGGAAACTATAGCAAAGTTTGCAGGGATATCTTTTGTTAGCTTCATTCCCTCTTGCAAATGGTATTGTTTTTTGGAAAAAAGGGAACTTTGATTGAAATTGGTGTTTCGTGGCATGGGAATTTCTGTTTGTCAGTATATTTAAGGAGTACCTCAAGCTTTTTGAATGAAGAACAATGTTTATTGAACAAATAATTACCAATAAATTCTGATCTATGTTTCTTGTGAATGTAAATTCTTATGTAAATGCTCGTTTGTTCAGTACAGATAATCAGTCGCCTAGATAGCCAAAGTAAGTTCCAAATGTTTACACTATTTTCCGGCCGCAATGTTGGCGTACCGCGCGCGCGGAGGTACTCGTCTCTGTAAATTTGTGCGAAATATTTCGACGAATATCTGAGCTTGGGAAAACGCACAGAATTAAAAATTAGCGAAGTGTCATCTTTATTAATCTCCTATAACATCACAATTTCTTGATTTAATCCACTAAATGGTTGTCGAATAAATTTTTTATTGCGTCAGGATTGCGTGACAGTGCAAGCCAAGAATTGTTTTGCTGGGGTCAACGTACATGTACATTAGTTTCTTTCATCGCCCCAGAAATCATGGAATCCGTGCTAACTTTTCACGATGACATCTTCTGTAAATTCCATGTGCTGTACGCATGCACAGATGACGCATGCGCTTTAGAGACCAGACGGCGATTTGTGACTGAAAGCAAACAAAAATGAAGCGCAATTTTAAACTTGGGCTCCCTTTGGGATACGCCCAAGTAAAAATGCTTGGTAGTCAGAACAACAATGCTGATCAACTGAGTAGCCAATTCGTGACATCCATACAGGTAATTCCCGCGAAAATCGTCTCGGTTGATTGCATACGCACCATAGGGGTGTCAATCAAGAGGTAAACTTTTACTTCCGGCGAAAACGTAAAACCGCCATTTCTCCGCCAAAATTTAGCCTTTATAATTTTTTTTTTTAGAAATTAGAGATTATTCTTCGACCACTACTTTGACCCAAAAATCCAAATGTGAAGAAAATAGCCGACCCGAAGGTATACTGTAACCTTAAATATTTTTAGCTTGTTCGGATCTCCAGCGACCCTGGAGCATAAGTAATAAATCTGTCTAAGCCACCTGATCTAGGTAGATTTTGTGCTATGAAAGTCGCTCCACCAGCCCTGAGACTGTGAGTGCTAAAGCCATTAGAATCTCTATGGCTCACAGGGATTTATTAATTAATTCCCTAGCCCTACTATAACTAAGTCTATTAGGGCACAATAGATAAATATTTTTTTTCTTGAAAAACCTTGTTGCCCTAAAAATATAAACTGAAGAGTTGTTCTCGATTCTAGTGGAAGCGAAATAGCGACAAACAAGAGCGTGGGGGCAAGTACCTAAATATCTATTATGTATTGTTACATCTGCGGCCTGTAAACCCAATAACTCGCTTATCCTAAAGGGGCCATGAAATCGTAACACAAGTAATAAGGCCGAACGCAAATCCTTAAGAGCAGCTTCGCCTAAATATCAACTAGAATTGGAAACAGCGAAATAATCGAATTTGTTCAAACTCGCCAAGAATGAAGCCCTACGGGCGCTAGTTACAAAAAGTCTCACTGCAATGATATGACCAGACCATGTGGGGGACCCTTATAGGGAATTGTGGTGCCACCCGTCGTTCTCCTGTCCAAAGTGCTTTAGTTTATGTCTCACTCTAGGGCTAAGGGCACATTAGTTCTACCATATTAGCCTTCTGCCCCTTTTGGCCTCTTAGTTCGGAATTTTTGGGTGTTTGTGGTTGGTTACCTTCGTCAGGGGCGCAACAAAAAGCTTGAAAAAATACGTCCACGCCAGATGTACCTGGATTCCAGAAACTAAAAAAGGTCTCGGAGCTTTGTAATTGTAAAACGTGGCAAAACAGTCAACAGTATGTGGACCCCGTCAATTGCCTTGTGGTTGGAAAATCTCGGGAACAATTTCCCAATCATAGTAGTCAACGATTTTACTAAGATAGTCTTCTTTCTCGTTCAGGGAGTCCGAGATCCAATCTATCTCCAAATTGATTCCGTGGTTGGAACAAAAGGAAAATATGTCCGAAGCTAATAAATGCAGGTCGAAATGCCTACTACCAACCTGCAGAATTCTAGCAGCCCCTTGGTTGTTGGTAAACTATTTTACCCGGGAACTGGAAAGAAAGGGGCTCAGTGCATCCAAAAACAAATTGAATAGTTGCCAACTCACGATACGTAGAACTCAGCGTCCGTTCTACATTCGTGAACATTCTATGGGGGAAAATAACTCTCCCAAGAACATGGTCACTGCAAGCCACATCGCTAGTGTCCCAATAAACTGAAATAAATGGAGGATCACAACTGAATACATCCCTGAAATTAACACGATGAAGATTATCCCTCCAGAATTTAAGCTCGACAATACAATATCTGTCTAAAAGGGAAGGAGTACTCATTCTTGCACTGCTGCGACAGACATTTGGCAATGCTTGGTAATGATCCTGCTCAGGTTCCTTAAGACAGCGCTCATAGGTTAGGGTGTGAAAGTGCCTTATCAATATGCGCTAAGCACTTCTGCAACCGGGTGTCAGTAATACTGATGACACCCTGAACTTCATCCCAAACAATCCCCAACCCTGTAATAACTTGATTAGGGGCCCAGACACACTTATCCACGTTGGCAAGAAAACCAACCGAGTTAGAGTCTGATTTAATGATATTTGATATTAGCGCTAGGGGGAGCTTCGCACCGTTCTGCGTCCAGAGCATCGTCCAAAAGCAACAGAATGTATGCCCTCAGACCTCCAATGTTTAACCCACGGTCTAAAGAGCTTCGTGAATACATAAGGAGCCGAAGATAATCTAAAAGGGAGAACAGTAAACACGAAAAATTTTGTGTCCCCATTAGGAATAACCCAGCTGAAACCAAGGTAAGGCTGGTGTTCAGGAAAATATCTACGTGGTGATCGATAACCGCTTTTTAAAGAGCAAACTTCGCAAAAAAAAACCTCTTAAAAATAATCTAGGCCTACCCTCCAGTCCTCAAATTTATCAGACGCTTCTTCCGAAAACTTTGGACCGAAACCGAGAGAAGGTTAACAACGTTGAGATGGGATTTTGCAAACTGAGCAGCCCTGTTACTAGAGACTTCAAAACTCCAAAATAGCCTCATGAACAATTTCAGCATGCTTGAAAGCCGAACGCTTGTTCTTAAACGAAGCACCTGAAGGAGTAGTGTAGAAAGATAATTTGTAACCTTTCTTGATACAGTCAGTAATAAAAGCAGAGGCCTGAATATCTTGCCAGAAACCGACATGGGCTCTAAGCCTACCCTTAACATTGCATTTCATGGAAGGGCCCGACTTGCCCGATTCTACCTCAAAATCATGTACAGAGCTGTCTACCTTAACAAAGTCCTCAAAAAAACGCAGGTGTCTCTTCATTATTGATGATATCTACATCATTGTTCTGACTTGTTTGGCTGGGTCCCGGAGGAGCTGAATGAGATGTTTTTAGCTTGCGTCCTGAGGCTCCCATACTTGTATCCGTCCCCATATCTTGTACCGTCGGCGCTTCGATGCCTTTTTTCTACCGCATCGGAAACACGTGTCCGACTGAGAAGGCAATCGACGTCCTGAAATTGAAAACACGAAAGGGGCACAGAAATAGCAGAAATACGAAAACGAAATTATAATCATAAATGTACCTTTCTCCAGATAAACGAGGAAGTAGATAAATAAGGAAAAACTTTCCTATGCGAAAACCCCAGCACTGACACAAATGTGTTAGCGCAAAGAATGAAATGCTCACGCTAAACTTCCGAAGGAAAATACATATACATACATAAACTTTATTTTACGTGTCAAAACAGTTAGCCGATGGGGTAATATCCCTCTACTAATTGAGTACACTTAAAAATTTACTAATTATTGACTGATAAATTACTGAAAAGCCTACCAGAAATTAACCAAGGAGATAAATTATTAAAGAAACTAACAAGAAAAAAAATAGAATAGAAAAAAAAAAATTACGATGCAATTTGAGCACTTGTCGTCTTCTACCAACTCACTTAAATCACATTTACGTATATGATTTTTAAAACTAATTAGTGGTGGTGGGGTTCCAATTTCGCTGGGTAGCTTATTCCACAACTTTGGTTCCAGGTAGGTGACCGAATATTTACCATATTTCTTGTTCTTAAATTCCGGAATGGCGAACTCCGCCACCCTTAAGTTGGAGGGTGAGCAATGCGTGTGAAATGATTCGCATATTCTGGCGGGGCATAGTTTGTGTTTTCACCTTAGACAAAAGGATAGCAATATCTTGCAGTCTTCTATTTTGAAGCGTAATTACATTACTTTTTTCCATCAATACTCAGTAGCTTGATTGCTTATCTAGAAAAACTGCGCGTAGTGCTCTCTCTTGAATCCGTTCGAACTTTCTTTTATCAGTAGCACTACAGAAATGCCAAATCAGGAGGCAATAAGTTAAGTCAGGCAATATGGCTGATTTACACAGAGTTAATTTAGCATTGGTAGGAATAAGCTTTTTAAGCCTCATTGTTATGCCGACTCGCCTTCTTACATATTTTATTAATGTGAGTATTAAAATTCAATTGATTGTCTATGGTGACTCCTAGCAACTTAAGACAGTCGGAAGACTCAATGGTATTTCCTTGAAAGTGTAATTGATTTACAGGCGGAAGCGATAAATAGTTTAGTTTTTTCTTGGACAATTTTGTACAAATGGGCACTGAAAGTGTGACTGAAATTAATTGTTGCTTATTTATCGTAATTGCTTGCGGAATGCAATTATTTCTACCTTGATAATGTCTTGTTTCTATTTACAATAGTGCTCAAGTTCTACCATTGCTGTAATGAAGTTTAAAGCCTAAGTTAAAATAAACCTTACTATTAATTTTTATTCATTTCAAATAGATGCAGTGCAAAGTCGAAACGAGGTTTAAAGGAAAGAAGTGGTCTGCTCCAAAGGAAGCGAACAAGCCATTCTTTGTAGGCATCGAGGTAGGTATAACTGAACAGTGAGGAAGTATGCAGCTTCTCTAGGAAGGTGAGGGGGGATTGGGTATTAAGTCGAGCACGTTTGCCCTCCCTGGAAACGTTTTATTCGAGTTCCTCTAAAATGTTACGATTAACATACCTTTGCAAATGGGTCTTAGCTAACTCAGTGACACCCTTTTCCTTCCTACAATACTTTTTTTCTTATTTTTTGGGACAACCCTATTTAACATACACAGACTACGTGATTTCGTGATTGACCGCCTCTTTAATTGAACGTCCTGGAATTGAACCACATTTAACTTACAATACTCAAATATTGAGACTCACCCTAAAATGTATCAGCGAACAATTTGGTTTGCGAACTGTTTTGTTTAGTTCTCGGACTTAATACTGTTTCTATAGGTAATCAAATGATTTCGAGTGCAATTTGGAATAAATAAGCACAAGTAAATTTTTCAAAGACTACAAAAAATTGCACGAGTACGTAGGGCGAATGCAATTTGTAATCTTTGAAAAATTTACGAGTGCTTATTTGTTCTAAATTCAACAAGAAAAATCATTTGATTACTTGTTAATAATATACATGCCAAAATTTGAGTCTGATTCTTCTTTGATCGTGTTTATTTCTTGTCACAGCTAACTGGTCCCACATACATTGACATTTGGTTGAAAAATGGCAGCCTTGATTGACATGCTTGTAAAAAGAAAACGTACAGACCAAAATTATCGTTCAATCGACAAAGATCAAATTCTGGAAGAGTTTTTGAAGTAAAGTACTACATGCAGTTAGAACTCAAAATTATCTTTATGACACGCACAAATCTTTGTCATCGAAAAGCAACCTTCTCAAAGTACAACTGTCTTCAACTCTCTATAAACGTGTTTTTTTTTTTCCCTTTTTTTACTAGAAAATGTTAATGTGCGTTAAGTTCATTACTCGAGAATGGACCCAACGACAAACTTGGTTCAATTGCGTAATTAAAAAAGAAAAAAAAAAAAAAAAAGAAGAAGAAGAAGAAGTGAAGGGCGTCAGATAAGATAATACAATACAATTTATTTAACGTCAAATACACAGAAGGCGGTTACCCGGTTCCCCGAGGCGGAGGCTCATGATCAATGTGTTCGACAAACTTAAAGCTAAATAGGCATAAAAAGAACTAAGAACCACACATATCTATGTAATTGATTTAATTAAGTTGGTCGCGTCTGGGGTCACAGAATATCTTTGGACCTTCCATGCTTATCACAACGCCATAGTCAAAAACAAAAAACAACAAAAAAAAAACAATGGGGGCCACCAGGCTCGCTTTTAACTCGGATAATGACGTAGTCATTAATCTGAGATGTAGGTATGTATGGAGCACTGCACTTTTTTCTTCCGTCCTTCCTTCCTTCGATTTCTGTTGGCGTTGGCAGGTCGCTCGCGTCCAAGTCGGAAAATATTCCTTGACAAGTGATTTGTTTCTGTGGCAATGTTTCTTATTTGTGGATTGTTTCTGCACGGTCGATCGCTTTTGTTTCTTAGCTTGAAATTCTCACTGTTAAACCAGTTCAATGCTGTTCAATCTAAGTAGCCTCCCTGTATAATATGGACGTGAACGTAACACCAGGAGTCGCATTTATAAAGCTTACATGCGATTGTAAGGTCTATAGAGGAAAGACTATAAGCTTCATTTCTCCTCGATTCGATTGTAAGGGAAAGTCTTCATCTTTTTTCCTTCGCAATACTATCTGACACTGGTGATAACTTAGGGCTCGAATAAGACTAACATACTTTGAGTTCGAGATCGATCGATATGCTGGACGAATTCTCGAATGATTAAAAGCTCAATATGATTTTTTTCATCAGAAAGCAACAGCTTAACCTTCAAATAAGTTGTTGCTGAGTTCGTTCAAGTGGTGGGGAACTACTGTTTTACTGGAAATGTTTCCCATCCGTGCGTTTGTGGGTTTGATTACATGTTTGACAATGGCGTCATTCGTCATGAACTCAATGGGGCTGGAGTAGCAGGACACTGCTTAACTCTATGTTATTTCGAACAACTTCGTTTAGACATAACCTATAAATGGACTCGCGTTATTTAATTAATACAATAACTCCATTCTCAGCCTTTCATAAATCATTATCCAAGTTCAGTGGCCCACAGCCACTTTGATTTTAGCCATAGGCACTTAAAGCCAAAAATTAGGGGTATGTAGCAACTTGTACTATTGCAAAGGTAACTTGAAGTCCGATAGAGATGACTGCAATTTGTTCACAAATAATTGTTGATACCAATTTTGAAAAATCGTTTGATAAATAGTGGTAAAACTGATCTGCAAAAAATCCTAGAAACTATTTCCAGCTACCTTACATACTTAAAAGTATCTAATCACGAAGGGTGTGCATATCTTGTTGAAAAAAAGTAAGCACAGTAAGAAGTAAGGATTAAGGTATAAATGAAAACTTTTCATTATTATTATTTTTATTATTATTATTATTATTTTTATTATTATTATTATTATTATTATTATTCGCAGATATACCCTTCGACTCTCAGGTTGAATCTAGCATCTTGTAAGCCAAATGTGGGGAATAAAATTGAAATTAAGTCAACAGTTCCAGTTCTTCGAGACCCTACAACCCGCCAATATCTGAAGGTACAAATTTACCTCCCAAATGGATTAAAAGTGCGAAATGGGATATGCCAACAGCAGCTGACAGAAAATAGACGGAGTTTCGATGTGGATATTCTGCCAGACTGCGAGGCCTTGCAGGAAAATCGCATGGAGAAAAAAAACATTGTGATCACATATATAGGTGGAGAGTTTTGGATGGCGAACGGGATGTCTGTTACAATTTCGGTAAGATTTGTTTGTACTAACATTAGATCTTATTGATTAAGAGAAGCAATCAGCGCTCGCGCATGAACAAAAGTCTTGGGACAAATCTGCACTTGTGGCCTTTTTTTCACCTACGCCAAACAAACAGTCACGGGCCCACCCGCGTTCCCCACCCTTCCCCCCTCCCCCCGCCCGTCCCCTACAATGCTGGACACTAGTACTTGTAATTTCTCTTGTGTATTGGGTGATGGAGGGGCAACAGCAGCGCATTTTCAACAGGGTAACAATGTTTTTCAAAATTCTGCTGCGAAACACAGATAATTTGTGGCCTTACAACAGTGTCCAAAGGTTTTTGCCCACATCTGTATATATTTCTACAAACTTTTTTTTTTTTAAATCTAGATCTAGATCCCAACGTCGTGTATAATGTATGCAATTTCGGATAGAAGCGCATACACCACCTCCACTTCGATTTCTGTCACATCTGATCAAATTATAACCCTGGAGGTGTATTAAAGTATCCGAATAGTATAGTCCAGTCTAGTCTCATTGTTCGAAATGACGCGGCTGGAGTAGAAAAAACCGAATTCACGATTTTTCTATTGATTTGGATTTAATTACTATTTATGTGGTTTCTAAAATTGCCGGCCAGCTTGTAGACCCTTTTCCGCTTAAGGTGAAGTCCCCCTTTGTTAATACAGCTGGCATCGATATTTTCGTTGGAAACAAAAGTTTATTAATTCGTTTGAGTTACAAAAAGACCGAAGTGTTTTGTCAACATTCATTATTATTATTATTATTATTATTATTATTATTATTTATTTATTTATTTATTTATCATTGCGAAGCATGAGTGGTAAACGCTATAGAGTCGTTTTCAAGATCTTTGAAGAAGTCCTCACTGATCAAAAATTACCCGAAAATTATGGGGGAAGTGATCGCAAGAACAAGTCTCGTTTTCGAGATCGCAGAAAGGAAACCAGCACAACCAGCTCCAAAACATATCTTGAATACACTATCTGGTATCATTAGAATTAATTTCATCATACAGTGTTCGACTGTCGGGTCATTTGCTATTATGATGAAAAAAAGGATAATTTGAAAGGTTTTTTTTTTTCCTTCGACTTACTCCAGATCAAACATACAAAAATCTCTATTCTTTTATATTCTACTTGCCATTCTCCATAGTTTAAGGCATTGGTATTAGTTTTTTTTTTTTCATATCACATCTGGCTAGCGCAAAATGCATAATTTAACGATTTTCATTTTTTAATCGTTTCCATGGAAATATCGATTGCCTTATGAAATATATTGAACCAAACTTCAATCCATTTCCAAACACTGGTAGAATTTTCATATCGATCCGATTAATTAAGAGGAGACTGTTATAAAGCTGACCTAAAACGCTTGGTATGGCCCCGCTAACTGTTTAGTAGCCCCTAACTATTGGAGGCAAAGCAAATTCATGCCCCACCTTGATACAAGGTGCGAGGGTGGTGGATGAACCTCTGTTGAAATTAAATTGAACGTAGAACCCTAACCCTAACACTAAGGTTGAAAGAAAACTGACAGTACCATGCATATTTTTTTCGTTTTTTGCTTTCTGTCCTTCTAGGTATACATTGATGAAAAACAAATAGAACAATGCAAGAGTTATACCGACCCACACTACCACGGCATGGCTGCGATGGGGGATTCCAGGTAAAAATTCTACAATATGTCCCTCAATTAGCCCGTTGTTATTCAGAAGCTGTCAGAGGAAGCGTTTTAACTTTTCGTTATAGGCAGTCACATGCATGTTTGTGATGGCAAATTAGGAACCCCGAAACGAGAGTTGTCCAATATAGACAGTCTGATACGTTTGGAAAAAAATAAGTTTAGGTTCTGTACAGTTTTGATAGACAATAAAAGACCGTTTTTGGTCCATTTACGGTTCGAAAATTGCATCTCTCATCTCTTAAGAGGACAGGTGAAATTAATCTAAATCCCCTTAATTTTCGGTTAGTATACGGACGGTAAACGATCTTCACCATCCGTTAAGTATGTATGAATCGACAAACCGTTTCAACCCCTCGCTCAGGTAAAAAGTGATTTATAGTTAAGTCCCCGTAATGAGATGCAATTTTCGAACCATACACGGACAAAAAGCGGTATTTTAAGGTCTGTCAAACTATTGTTTTTTTCGACCCGTACCAGGTTGTGTATATTGGACAACCCTCTCATAGATAACTCTGATTGTTAGCTAAGCCGTGAACGCCTAAAACTGACAATAATTATATATATTTAGCCAAGCCTAGAAGAGGAGCTCTCATAAAACACTAATCATCAACTAAACGCAATAACCTTCAAAAAAATGTACCAATAAGCACTTCAGCAAACCGAACGAATTAAACAAAAGGCAAAATCTACATTAACACACTATGAACATTTTTACATCTGAGTATCATAGCAAATCCTGTTTCCATAAAGGACGGCTGAAGAAAACTCGGTTACGATTGATTATCATTCAAGGTAAAGCCAAGAAATGCATTAATGCTCGGATGTACAAGAGAGAGGGAGGGGAGGGGTGGATGCCACCCCTCCTATAAGGATTTTTCAAAGTTTTGAAAAGATGATTTACTCTAAGGAGCTGAAACTTTTAGTAGCTGTTCCATCATTCTCTGCGGAAATTTTGATATTTCAATTGTGTGTCCATCATTTGTGACATTGCCATGGCAACCATCAAACTACATGTAAACAACTTTTTTGAGATTATTCTGTAGTTTTTTCTTCCAGTTTTCTTCACCAAATTGCAGAAATCCATGAATTGGCATTTCATAAGCTTTCTGGCTTGATTTTGTCTTAATTTCCGTTATTTTTTAAATTCAAAAGTATTAGTTAAATCCAAGATGGCGTGTCCGATAACGTCATTTCACTTCATATGACGTCATTACCAACAAAATTGGAACCTCACGGTATGGATAGGCGTCATGAATCGTGAAACTTGTAGCCTAAGTAGACCCGTTTTATCCTTACTCTATTTAGTTTGTTTTGTTCGTCATTTCCGCCATCCTTTTTAGTTTCGAAATATGTTTTACGACATCCACCATTATATAATATTGTAATTTCATTTTTATAATATAGTAACTTCTAAACCTTTGGAAAGCTGGTCTGGCCAGCCGAAATATTGCTTCAAATATACCAAGCTGTATCAGCCTTGCAGTACGTAGTCCTTGACTTCTCATCGTTTTACTTTTCAAGTTTGGTCAGGAGCTTATCACCTAGAAACGTTTAACTTCCCTTATCTGTTTCAAACAATGCTGCCGATTATTCCCGACCAATGAGAATCACTCTTCTAATTTTTGCCCATATAAGGAAATTTTGAATAGCGCGCTCTTCGCGAACTCCTCACGAGAATCACTCGCAAAACAAACCTGTTCAAAATGGCGTCTAAAGCGAAGAAGCTCTCGGCCATGAAAATGAAGAAGATTTGTGTCTAGAAAAAAGCATTGAGAGAAGAGGTTGTACTTGAGAGAGTTTCTGGTGAGTTGGCAGAAACCTTCAAGGTTTATCTGGACTCTTGTCGGCCGGCAAGTTTGAATCGGTAATATGTTGTAGCAGTCTGTCCGTTGTAATAAAAAGGTAAAGTGAGAGATTTTTTGATTTATTTAGTGAAAAGATGAAGTTCTCTCGCGACAAATAAGCGGTGCGTCATGTTAGGTGGTATGAATATGTAAGGGAGGTATTAAAAAGTGAGGAAGTTAGGAAGATAGTTAAGGACAGTTGCCAAGATTGTATTATCGTATGGTCGATCGTTCCGTGTTATCTGGAATATAACAAGCGGTGCAGTTTGCAGTATGTCATAGAAGTTCAGAGAAACGGCAAAGCAAAAATGTCGGAGTTTAAGTATCATCCATATACGCCAGAAGATAAGGTTTCTTTTTTAAAGCCTGGGTCCGCTGCGGCTCTTAGTCTTCGGAAACGGCTTCGTAAAGTTCTAGATCCAACATGTAATCGAACGTTCACCCACCTGTTAGGATCGATGTTGGAGAACATCATTGCGAAGTAGATCGCAGCCATCGATGCTATGAAGGACAAGAAAAAAGAAAAAGTCTGCCTGGTTATAAGTAATAAAAATAAATATGTTTGAAGGAAGAGAACTTGTTTAGTCCCTCTCTCGAGTCATTCTCGAAAGTTTTTCAGAGGTGGTAAACCAATCGGGCTACAACTTTTTTGGTAACAAGCCGTCATGTCGTCAAGGTCAGTATGAAACCTGTGTAACTTGTGGAAGTAGGGTATGATTCGCTTCAACAACCCCTAAGTTGAGGGAAATCAATGTAAGTGGCTAAAAATAAAATTGAGCCCTGTTCAAACGGCGCATGATATTCGATGATAGTTGTTTCTCTCCTAACTATCGTCAACTATCACCAACTATAATTCACATGGTCAAACGGCCTAAGAAGTTCGTGATAATTGACGATAGTTCACTGGCAGTCGCGCGAGCAAAGTCACGCGAGCAGCTAATTCCAGGCTCTTTCCACGTAAAAATGTAAACGCTAAATGGCGTCGCGTGAGATAAACTTGTAAAAGTATGAATTTTTCGCGACGAAAGAGGGCGGCGGCTTATTTACTGGTAATCGATTTGTTGGAGGAATGTACGGAAGATGAATCTCTGTTGACATCTTTGTTGTGGTAATCATTTCGAAAAAAAAGTGTCCCAAAGGCAGGGCCGGGCCTCATATTGGTCTCTTAGACGAAATATCAGGTCATTACTCCATCTCGCCGCATTGCCCTTTTTACCCGATGAACGTTTAGTGATACGCTTCTTTTTTGCAGCGCCTCTTCTAATTCTTGCGAGTTGACGCTTTCTTCGGAAGATATCTTCTCTATGTTATCTTGGTCTTCAATATTTTCTTTGTCATGATTATCATCTTGAATATAAACACGAATTTCTGAAGCTGCAGCTGAGCCTCGCGAGGAACTTATGACGGCCATCGTAAACGAGCCCGCCGATTTTCGGGGAAAACAGCTGACCGAAAAACTATCATGAACTATCATGCGCGTGGTCAAACGGGAAAAACCGTGATCATCGACTATCATGAAGAATTTGAACAAGCTCAAAATGAATGATAGTTGATGATAGTCGACGGTGATAGTGCTTAATAGTTGGTGGTCAAACGGAAGCGCGCGCTTCAACTATCATCGACTATTGTTAACTATCATCGACTATCATGGGCCGTTTGACCAGGGCTTTACAAATCCAAGATTTATGCACTGCATGTATGTATCTATTTTGTAGACAAATGTGACAAACACGATTTTGGTCTTGCTCAACTTGCTTGAATGTGTTAAAAGTAAAAGGCCTACTAATGAGTTTGCCTCAGACATTGCCAATGTCAATATCAATATTCAAACTGACGAGTAAAAGATTTCTCTTCACCTAGTGTTTAGGTGTTGTATGTAACTTGTATTTGCTTGGTATGTCCATTCCTGGGTTCTCAGTACATGTAAGGCCACGCGAAGGGAAATCGGGCCCAATGGAAAGGCCAGGTTGAATCACGTGAAATGAATGTTTTAGACATATTATATACCTCATATTATTTACAGTGGTTGCAACTTAAATTGCATACGGGAGATGTGAAAAAACGTTGACTTGCATCTACTTTAGAATAATGATTTAATTACAACGTATGTTTTTTTAAACTGGATATTTGCAAAGTATTAACAAGCACAAAAAAATAACAGCAAAACAGCACAAAAACCATATTCTGGAACCAGCGACCAACATTAAGCTCAGTTGTAAATTATATTTAGTTTTGATCTATATTTTTTAAACTGGAAGATTGTCGTTGACAGGCATGGTAAATTAGCCATGAATGAATAGCTCATGCTTTCATTGTATGTCCTCATAATATTTTATCGTTGCAAGTATGACAATACGGTTTCCCTTTGTCCACTTGTTGAAGATGCCTCCAGGTGGGTTGAGCGATTATTATTTATTGATTTAAGCTTATGTGTAGCCTCCCGCTACTACTGCCAAAACTCAAAGGAAAACAAGTATAAAGAAGTGGTAGATCAAAAATAATCAGCCAAAGGTGACTGAACAATAACATTCAAGAGCAGTAAATTTTTGTTTGAGAAATCAACTCAAGACAAGCAGAAATCATGATAGTGAATATTTAAATAAATGATGATAAACAATTATTGGATGAGGTTTTTGTGATATCCAGAATAATCAAGGTCGAGGTAGGGGTTATCAGCCGAAACCAAAGGTTGAGGTTGATAACCCTTACCGAGACTTCGATTATTCTGGATATCACAAAAGTCGAGTCTATTATACATATAAGGGACCCACTAGAATAACTTGAGACTACTGTCTCTTTCTATAGCCCCCTACCCTTATCCAGATACCAACGGTTTCTTTTATAGCCCCCGCCCCCATCCCTTGGCACGTGACCCATGGTCTCTACTACAGCCCACCCCCCTCCCTTGACAAGTGACCCATGGTATCTTTTATAGGCCCCCCTCCCTTCACAACCTACCCACGGTATCTTTCATGACCCCCCATCCCCCCTCAAAAAAAAAAGTGAGCCACGAGAACCTCTATTTGCTGCTAACCTATGGTCTCTTGCTTAACCCCCTCCCCGCCCCCCCTCCCCCCCTCCCCCCCCAATACACACACAAAAACAAACACACACAGAGAAACGGTATGTCGGGTTGCGTACACTATGGTCACATTATTGTTCCTTTAATCGACCTTACAATACACAATCATCTCTGGTTTGCACACCGATAAAAATTAGAAATAAACCTTGTGGATGTTTGAAAACTAGTTCGACAATCATGTTAAAGATTTTTTTAATGAAGAAACACAAAAAAATCACCACATTGTTTTGCGCTCAAGTACATGGTGTCCCTTTAATGAATGCCTGCCTACGCGAAGCACATTAACTCTGAACATAAACATAAACTGTGGACTACCGTAATAGTGATTAACCAGCTTTCATATTGCTAAAAACCATCGACGCACAAACCACAGAATTGAGTGGCACTCTCTTCAATGCATAACCTAGAGTAGCTAGAAACTTTCTGTAACCGTTTTGTCTCTAGAGCTAAGACGCTAGCCTACTAACTTTTAAAAACACTTCTGAACAAGTTTACGAGCTTTAATGACGCTAAAATCTCCAAAAAAGTGAAAAATTATTCCCGCAAAAGTCGCTGGCTCACAAATCACGCGCAAGTAAATGCATATTTCACGGATCATGAAAAAATCGAAAACCAGTTTCCCGTGGACGGAAAAGTGTAGATAATATATTTTCACGAATCACGGAAAAAATAAATCCTAATTCACGTTTCACGCAAAGCAAAAATGCCCATTCACCCGTCACGAAAAAAGTATAGGGGACACTCTGTCAACAGTAATTACAATTTATTCGCCACGTAAAAGCAAGTTTACGCGCAAGTTTGTTGACTGTTTTGCGTGTTGTATTCACTGCTGTTCAGCTTGACTCAGGCAAGACCATGGTTTTGATCCTCCATGTGGATCTCATCAGTTGCCGGTATTTCTCTGTACGTCTGAAGTTCGAGCCTTACACGACTTCTACGGTTCGTGACATTTGTACATTTGCCGTTCTCTGTTCGGTCCCTCGCCCTTTTTGTTGCTTCACTTGCATCTATAAAGGGATCTTCATGATGTGTTATGAGGAGGAATTTTAAGTAGAGTTGAGCCGTGACGTTTTAGAGGTTATAGGTCTGCACGATTTCTGCTGTTATTTGCACAGTTTGACGCCTCTGTAATTTGTCATGTGTTTGTGCATTTTTTGGGCTCATTTCTATAGCAAGATATGTTTTTATGTCTTATGTTGAACTAAGCTGAACAATCACATATACAACATGCAAAACAGTGAATACCCTGGTCCCAGAGGTTTTTGTTGATTATTCTCTCTTCTTGATTTTCTCCACATGAGAGAGCCGTAAGAGAGCCTGAGAGAGCCACGAAGTAGCCTGCGAGCAGGCTCACGTTGAAGCACAAGTGCGCGGGGCGTACGAGCGCGAAATCGAGCGGTGAAGCCGCGAGGCGAGTAGCCTGCGAACAGGCTCCCGGTGAGCCCGAACGAAGCGAGGGAGCCTGTAGACATTCTATTGACGCCGCTGTTCTATGATACCAGCTCCTGGTATCATGATATGATTGGTTAAATCGCTGATTGTTGACATCTTTGAGATGAATATTTGAAAGATCTTTGTAAAATCATACGACTCCAACGGTTCGATACAATAGTGCATTTGCCGTTCTCTTTTAAGTTTCGGTCTCTCGACCTCTCTTTATTTCACAAGTGATTCTCAAGGGTACTTTATGCTCTGTTACGAGGAGGAATTTTAAAGTAGAAGCTAGTGGAGTGGAGCCGTTTGGCGAAACGGCGGCTATCTCTAAAACGGGGAACGGGGAATCGGGGAATCGGGGAATCGGGGAATCGGGGAATCGGGGAATCGGGGAATCGGAGAATCGGGGAATCGGGGAATCGGGGAATCGGAGAATCGGGGAATCGGAGAATCGGAGAATCGGGGAATCGGGGAATCGGGGAATCGGGGAATCGGGGAATCGGGGAATCGGGGAATCGGAGAATCGGGGAATCTAGGAATCGGGGAATCGGGGAATCGGAGAATCGGGGAATCGGAGAATCGGGGAATCGGAGAATCGGGGAATCGGAGAATCGGGGAATCGGGGAATCGGAGAATCGGAGAATCGGAGAATCGGGGAATCGGGGAATCGGGGAATCGGGGAATCGGGGAATCGGAGAATCGGGGAATCGGAGAATCGGGGAATCGGGGAATCGGGGAATCGGGGAATCGGGGAATCGGGGAATCGGGGAATCGGGGAATCGGTGAATCGGTGAATCGGGGAATCGGGGAATCGGGGAATCGGGGAATCTTTAAAAGCCGGAATCTTTAAAAGCAGGAATCTTTAAACTGGGGAATCTTTAAAAGCGGGAATCTTTAAGATGGGGAATCTTTAAAAGCGGGAATCTTTAAAAGCGGGAATCTTTAAAACGGGGAATCTTTAAAAGTGGGAATCTTCAAAATGGGGAATCTTTAAAATGGGGAATCTTTAAAAGCGGGAATCTTTAAAAGCGGGAATCTTTAAAAGCGGGAATCTTTAAAAGCGGGAATCTTTAAAACGGGGAATCTTTAAAATGGGGAATATTTAATAGCGTTAATCTTTACTTAAAAGTGAACGAGAATCTCTCAGTTTCCCACCAGAAGCTATTTATTCTGTCACATGTATCAACTCAACAGGTACAGAGACAGTTGTGGAATTTATTCATTGTAATTATATTGCACGCTATTAAAGCACATCGGTTTAGCGGGATAGTGGAGCGGTTCAAATCTCGATTCTCACTCTTTGAGATCCGCTAGACCGACCAAAGAATCGAACCGCCTGGATTTATCTTAACTCCGGACTGTGACGTTTTTAAATTGAGTTTCACAGCGATGGATATTTGTCGTAGCCTTGTCATGTGCTAATGAAATATATGGCAGGGAAAACACGTTTTTGGATATTTAATCGATAAATCAACAGTCCCCTAAGTCTGGTTCACATGACGTCGCTAAAATTCAAACTACAAACTACATGATGTATAAGAGCAGCTGGAAACTCATATTCATACAAATTTTCGCTCCAAGTGAGTTCTTGGTTTTGTAATAGACTACGCTTGAATTTCTAAGCTTTTGCGTGACGCAGCATTTACATGACGGGCAAGAAAACTGTCATGTGGTTAAAAGAGTGACTTATTTCAGGGAATTTGGCTATCTGAACAGTTCATGTATTAGAAAAAGTATTATTTTTAAAACGTTTTTGAGTTCCTGAAGGGGTAAATTAACGCTTTTGTAGCAAAACTCAGTGACAGATGTTTCTGTTGGTTTCCGGCCTCCATCCGTATGGGCGCCAGCATGGCGTCTCCATCAAAATCTCTATAAATTTGGGTAAAAAATGTCTCCGCATATCTTGCGTAAGAAACATTGCTGTGACCTGAATCTTGGCGAAAGTCTTTGCATATTTACCTTCTTTCTCCTCAAGATTCTGGACTTTATCATTTGAACTGTTTTGATTTTATTTTGATTTATTTTGAACGGCGTGACACTGAAAAGCAGCAATAAAGTAATTCGATGCTCGATGCCCGAACGATGTCGCGGCGAATTTCGCGTATAATCCGTCATTGTGTGCTTAATGATACCTCTTTCTAGTCATGCAGGCAGTCAAGACAATTTCAAAGTGCCCATTGCATTCACTTTAAAGAAGAAAGAATCGGTCGCTTTGAAGGTCTTCCACAGTTTAAGTGGAATGATCTCGGCGAACAAGATGTGATAGGGGAAGGGTCGTTTGGAGCCGTTTTTATCCCAAAAACCAGAAACAAGGACGGAAAGTCGAAACAGTGGTTGGCAAGAAATCACCCGCTTTTAAAGATTCCCGCTTAAAAAAGATTCCCCATTTTAAAGATTCCCGCTTTTAAAGATTCCCCATTTTAAAGATTTCCGCTTTTAAAGATTCTTCATTTTAAAGATTTCCCGTTCCCTGTTTCCCATTCCCATTCCTATTCCCCGATTCCCCGTTCCTCTTTTTAAAGATAGCCAGCAATTTATTTAGAGGTCAAAGGCATGGTTTCCGGACTTTCCGCTGTTATCTGCTTGTCGTTTCGCAGAGTTTGACACCTCTATCATGTGCTTATAATTTCCTTAGGCTCATTTCAGTATTGCAAAATATGTTTTAAGCTCTCTGAGTATTGGCTCTGGAGGGACAAAGTGTTTGAAATATTCCGTGAACATGTTGCTTACTTGCACTCTATATTATGACGCTTAGTCTCCTTCGCAGCCGTTTTTTGGGCTGTCACATCCCAAAAAACGGCTGCGAAGGAGACTATATGACGCCCGGCCCGGCTATTTGATTAGCTCGATTAGAACTGTTTGCAAACATCGAAAATGTAGCTTCTTGACGGATCTTATTACCTCGTTGACTGATTTATTACAGGCTAATCACTAAGGGCGGATAGGCACATCAAAAACAAAGTCTACAGGCTCCCCTGTCCCCGCCCCGATCGCTTCGCTCTCCGAATTCTTCTGTTTCGCACTCGCCGAAAAATTTTTTTCCGTCCTCGCCGGGAGCCTGTCCGAAGGCAGTGACGAGAAAGTGAGCCTGCTCTGATCTCTGCAATTTTTTTTATTTCCACCCCGGAAACCGCAGAAAAGAATAAAGTCAATTGATTTTCACCGGAAGTATGAGCTTTGGCAGCTCATATTTCTCGGGAAAATTGTAAATCTTTTTCATAACAACATGTAGGCGCGATATCCGTTGTTAATAAAGTTTTGCCGAAGAAAAAGTGTCAAAGTTTATGTCTACTAAGGACACACGCTTTGATTCCTAGTGATCTTGCCTTGGCAATCTGGTCTTTGGCGATGCCGGTAAACGGGCAAACGCCTCTGTGTTGTTTCGTTGCCGCTTACAACCACATACGTTTGTAATATTTAACTCTTCCCATATGCAGTCGGCAACACGACAAGTACGTCTTGATTCATTAACATACTTTCAACTGCTATTTCCTGCTCCCTCTTTAGTTTGAAATTTAACCAGAAATAGACTGGAACTTTGTTAAAACATCAGTAATATGTGCACTCAACTCTTCCTCTGACTCCAAATGTGGACGACTTGTTTTTTATTGTGCGTTTAATTACCGACTCCATGGGGATTTAATCGCTCCTCAAACATAGTAGATTGACAGTTTTCTCACCTTTCCCGCCTTTCGACCAATGGTATTTCACTTCGCTCAGACGATCGACGCGCAGAAATGAAAAATTACAGAGATCACAGCAGGCTCACTTTCTTGGCGCCTCTTCACCAGTAGACTGCGAACAGGCTCCCGGTGAACCCGAACGAAGCCCCGATCGCTTTGCGCTGCGAATTCTTCTGTTTCGCGCTCGCCGGAATTTTTTTCCGTCCTCGCCGAGAGCCTGTTCGCAGGCTACTTCACCAGACTCCTTCCCGCCGGATCGCTTTGCTTATCGACGCTCGCGCGTGTGACTCAAAGGTGAGCCTGCTCGCAAGCTAGCAGGGAAACTCCGCGGCTCTCTCGCAGCTCGCTCATGTGGAGAAACATCAAGAAAAACCTCTGGGAGCAGGGTAAACAGTCAACAGACTTGCTCGTAAACAGCTACATTTGAATCATGTGGTGCCAGACCAAAAGGGGGAATAAACCTATACATCGAGCTCGAGAAACATAAGCTCGATCAGATAGCTGCAAGAAACCAAAGAATGTCTTTTGAGAAACGTATAGCGTTCTCGAAGTAAAGCTACGGCGCCTCCGAGGAAAAACGCACGAGGACAAATCGGATATCCGTGATAAGAATCAATTGCATCATACTACTTGGAAAGTGTTCTAATCAAACAGTCGGGCCTGGCATCACAATATAGAATGCAAGTAAGCAACATGTTCACGGGAAATTTCATATTTTGTCCCTGGAAAACTATTACTTGTATCTTGCAATAGAAACGAGCCAAAACAATGGTATGCATAAACACATGGCAAATTACAGAGGTCTCAAACTCGACGAAGCGACATGCTGATAACAAAGGAAATCATGCAGACCTATGAATTCTAAAAATTTGCCATAGCACGATCTAACCGCTCAACTCGACTTAAAATTCCTCCTTTTAACACAACATGAAATGCCCTTCATAAACACGAGTGAAGCGAAAAAAAGGTCGAGTGACCGAACAGAGAACGGCAAATGTACAAATGTCACGAACCATAGAAGTCGTGTAGGCTAGCCATTTTACAAGTTTGTACAAGCCGCAGAATGTCTTACATCCGCACATATGTGCGAGTTGCGCTAGCAACTACAGACGTACATAGTATTTTAGAAATACCGGCAACTGATGAGATCCACATTGAGGATCGAAACAATGGTCTTGCCTGAGCTAAGCCGAACAGTGGCAATGCAACACGTAAAACAGTCAACAGACTTGCGCGTAAACAGCTACATTTGAATCATGTGGTGCCAGAAGGACCAAAAGGAGGAATAAACCTATACATCGAGAAACATGACATCGATCAGATAGCTGCAAGAAACATAAGAATGTTTCTGGAGAAACGTATGGCTTTCTCCAAGCTACGGTGTCTTCGAAGGAAAAACGTACGAGGACAAATATGATATCCGTGATAACCTCCTGTACTTGCAAACAGTTCTGTAATCACAGCCGGGTCCGGTGCCCGGGAGGGGGGGGGGGGGGGGGGGGGACTCCCATATGGAATGGACGTGGATGTTCGTCGTCTCGCTTAGGGGTGTAAATTTCGGATTTTGGTCCCACTTAGGGTGTTGTGGGCAAAATGTCATTATTTTCAGCCGTCAAGGTCTCGTTAAGGGTTGCACGCGAAGAAATAACAAAACAGAAAGAATTTTGATTCTTTATATTGACTCAATTCATATAAACAAAGTACTTTTTATTTGTCTGTTTTATAAACTGGTCTCTTTTAGGGGTCTGCATAAGCTTCTGCCACGCCCAGATTGGTCTCTTTTAGGGGTTAAATTCAAAATTTCCGACGAGCATCCCCGTCCACTCCATATGGGAGTCCTTCCCCCCCCCCCCCCCGGGGTCCGGTGTCACAATATAGAATGCAAGTAAGCAACACTTAACAGTAAATTTCATATTTTGTCCCGCGAAGGAAAATACTTGGAGACTAAAAAACATATCTTGCAATAGAAATGAGCCTAAAAAATGCATAAATACACGGCAAATTACAAAGGTGTCATCGACGAAGCGACATGCAGATAACAGCGGAAATCATGCAGACCTATGACCTCTAAAAATTTTGCCATAGCACGGTCTTACGGCTCAACTCTAATAAAATTCCTCCTTATAACACAACATGAAGTACCCTTCATAAACACGAGTGAAGCAACAAAAAGGTCGAGTGACCGAACAGAGAACGGCAAATGTACAAATATGTCACGAACAGTTGAAGTCGTGTAGGCTAGTTAACCCATTTTACACTGAAATACTGCAAATTATACATTTGAGATGTATACAGCTAAATATTTCAGTTAACGTTGCCAGATGAAATTTTTAGATAAAAAAAAAAACCTATGCGAGAAGAACACTAATGATAGGCTATGTATTCATTAAGTTTCGCTTATCATGTGAAAAAAAAAATCTACTAGTTTGTATTTTTGTGTGTGAAGTAGAAGCCTACACAATAAGACCACTAATGGTAGGCTTTGTATTCATTAAATTTGGCTTATCGTTTAAGAAAAAAATGATTATACATCTAACAGCTTGTTTTTTTGTGTGAATTAAGTAGACGTTTTGCGCTTTTATGAGATTATTTAATTAATAATAAAATAAAATTTTTAAACGTAAAATGAAAGCCTTCCTCTTAAATCAATTTTTAATGTGATAAATTTTACATGCAAATAGTTTTTCAATAATTGTTTATCGATAATCTTTGAGTATTTTTTTAATTATCTTTATCATTATTATGATTGTACCTGAAAAGCCCCCATGGGGAGTTGACAATAAAATTTGTATTGTATCGCAAAATAATTAATAATAAAATAATTAACAATAAAATAATTAATAATAAACTGTAATATTCACTCAGGATAATAATATTCAGTCACTCATTCTGACAAAGACAGTTTTCGTCTAAAATGTAGAACCTACTGCTTCAACGAAACCCTGTTCCTTTTAAATGCCCATAGAAGACTATTAGGATCAATTTTAGGGTTAGGGTAAGTTTTTAGCATGACTGAATTGAATGAATTGATGAAGGCAAATGAATATCAATCGCAATAGAGCTTCCAATATACTGTAGGAGAGAGTCCAGACTCCCTCTCCCCCCTACCTCTGTCAGGAGACACGTGGCCTCTTACTTAGCCCCCACCTCCGTTAGGAGATCCATGGCCTCTTAAGTAGCCCCCCACCTCCCTCAGGAGACCCATGGCCTCTTAAGTAGCCCCCCACCCCCTCATTAGACCCATGGCCTCTTAAGTAGCCCCCCACCTCCCTCAGGAGACCCATGGCCTCTTATATAGCCCTCCCTCCAAAAAGTGGGTCCCTAGCATGTAACATAGTTTTGACCATTATTATACAATAAACGAAAAAAAAAAAAAAATGGAAGCCATGCTTCTGCTTCGTCACTGACGGCAAGCAACACAAGGCGCGCGAACTTGACATAATTTCCCCTAGAAATCTCACACCGCGATCATACATGACATGATTACCCGTGACCTTGAGTGTCATTGGCATGATTTTTATATAACCTGCAGCTAGATGACCTCACAGGCGCTGATTTCGAAAATTCACTTAAGCTTTCGGCCAATCAGAAAGGAGATAGTGGGTTCAATGCATAATAGCTCAGTTTAATGGACTAGTTAGTATCCAAAGCAAGATCCAAAAATTTTTAACGTCGGCAAAACAAACGGATGACATACGCACTACAAAAAAAAAATTAACAAGAAAACGTTGATTAAGATATAAAGGTAACAAGCCGAACCGCAAAATTTTACACTCATTGTGATAAAACAAGGGTAGACTGATCACACAATCAACTCCCGCGAAATGCCGTGAACATCTGCCAAATCGACTATTGTACTAAAGTATCACTTAAAAATAATCCACAATACTGATCACTGTTATCCCGCAAACGACAAAAAGAATATCCAAGTTAAGCGTGTGCACTAGCTAAACAAACGCTTTGAACATAACATTATTTTGATGCAAAAAATGCTTACCTGCACTTGCGACTTGGCAAAAAACTGGCCTAGATATTACACTAGCAGCTTCTTAGAAAAGGTTTGTTTGATTCTCATGATATGAGTGCAGAAATCGGTCCAGAAACAGCCACCTACTCTCCATCGCAACGAAATATGTGTCCGCCATTGCTCCGGCTAAGACGAACTGTGTCCGCGAACATGACATATCCACGCGAGAGCACCTCCTCCATATTCGGAAGTTAAGTTTAATCGGTTCGGGATAATCGGCAGCATTGAACCAGGGTTAAATGCGTCAAGGTGATAAGCTTCTGGTTTGGCTGATTAGATCTCCTGTGAGATCCAACTTTCAATCAAGCATGATCACGGCTTTGCAGTTTATTTAGATTATTACCAACAAAAATTGCGTCATCTTGTAGAGTCAGCTCAGGGCTATCTAGTCAATGTAAATTTATCTCGCTCTGCTGTAACAGAACGAAAGCAAGGAGGGGGTGGGGCGCCATCCACCTCCTTTTCCCTTGTACCGGGTTAGCTTCTACGTCCGAGGGTTAAAACCGAACAGAATTTGCTATATTTGACGCTCGTACTTGGTGACTTGCATTTTGTGTTTACAAAGTATGGAAATTTCATTGTTTTGTTTTGTTTAATTTATTCGCGTTGGTGAAATTCTTGAGTGAGTTTAAGGTTATTGGTAAAATACTGGTAAAGATCAGGCGGAGTAAATGACTGCAAAGCCTTCGACAAAAATAATATTCAAATTACGCTTTAGTAAGCTTCGTCTATTATCGTACGTGAGGCGGGCCTGAGGATATGTGTAAACTGTACGGGTCGCATTTGGTCCCGTAACAGAAGGCCGTTTGCCCTGTGGCGATAATGTTGTGCTTGCTTTAGACAGCAAAAATCTTTAGCCACATCAATTTAGGCCTTAGACGTGCAGTGGACTAGACATTTCTAGCTGCTGTTGGCGTCATTTGCTCTGAACTTTGATGTAGCTAAAGACTAAAATCTGTTGAAATCTGGATGTGTCATTCCGCGCTCGACAAAGTTGAAGTACATCTGGGACATTGCTATTTGCGTGCGAAACATGGCCACGAGCAGAGAGATGAACATGAGGTCAAGCGCTGATCGTGAGTAGGATTTCCTTGTTTTATCAATTTTAGGCGTTCTCGGCTTAGCTGACTACCAGAACTGTCTGTGATTCGCTAGCGCGGAGGAAATTTACTTGCGTGGCTTCCGGGCGATAATTGACGTAACGACAACATGTTGAGTGTTCGCTTACTGCTAACTATGGCCTAGTTTGTTTGAAGTTCATTCGATTCTCGATGTAGGAAGCTCTTGTTCATTCCATTTAGGACTCTGCAGGCCTTTAGAAAGCGATAGATTAGCTCTCCGCCGCGGTTTTGATATCTGTACGTTCGTGTTGATTTAGACTCCAATTTCATGTTAAAAGCACTCTTAATTTAATTGTACAATTCATGATTCAATGAAAAGACGGTGAATTTAGTCTTCCTGGCCTCAAAAGGCATACAGGAGAGTTATTTGCTGTTATTTGAGCTACGATAAGCCTTGTGGAAAGCTAGCTCTAGGACAGAATTGTATCAAGATTATCAATGACAAGTCAAATTCTGTGGCTATGTTTTTGCGAATCCAGACAGATATTGAAATGAAATGTCACGTAAGTGCTACTTTTTCGCTGCAATATAGAGGTAAATAACCGATTCCACTGCCTTCCATGCTCTTGTTACCATGATTGGCTAATTTAACCCTCAGTGAAGACATAGTGAGGCCCACAGTAAAGAAATAATGAGGTCATTTAGGTGAAATCGCAGAGGTTAAGCCTGTCTAAATTAGTGCCGCGTATCAAATGATCAATTTAAGCTCTAATTTAGCTTTGTTTGGCTCATTCGACTCATTTGCAGTGACTTCAAAGGCTTTTATAGGCATGGTATGGACTCTATTAAGAGTGCACGAGGTAGATAGCACTTTCAGTACGACATGGCCATATTTATGTACATTTTCTGACCGATTTTCCAAAAACATGCCCGCCATTTTGGTCCCAAGTCTTTAACAAGGTTTTCATAAATTCAGACATATATTGGCACAGAATGTCTACGAACAGAACCGAAACCTATGTAGGGCTTACAGCCACGGACTTCAAAGCAAGGTTTCGAAACCATCAGGTGTCGTTAATGTATCTGTATAATCTTAACGTTCATGCACGAGGATGGTGATTTATAATTGCACACACATAGCTCTGGAATACGGAAGGAAGAAGACTTCCATTTTATTCCGTTTGGCTGCACTTGAACTACAGTAGTTTAATTTGCTTTTTATTTTCATTTTCCGTTATCATTAATATTCTTTACGTTTTATTTCGTTTAGACGATTCAGTTTCATGGGGCACGGAGACTTTATCCTGTACAGGAATAAAGAGAAAAATTTTGAGGTGAGATGTTACCCCAGTATTCGAAGACCCTATTTGCTCATTTAAAGATACAAACGGCTTTCTGCAAACGCCTCGACTCGATAAGGCCTTTTGTCATAGATATGTGAAGTCTATCCAAAGCAAGCTTAAAAATGTCACGAATGTCGCAAAAGTTGGTTTTTATCTTAAAGTTTACCTTGTTTCATTTAGAAGGCCGTCATAAGTTAATGGGGATGCTTTTATTAATGCAATTTGTGATGAAATTTGTGACTACCCCGATGAGCTTGCTACCTTATACGGAAATACATTGCTTTACTTGTTGGATCACCATGATCCTGTTAATCACGTATGATCTTCCAAACTTTCATATATTCAGTTGTAAGAATATTGGTGTTCGACCTTTTGTTCCATGGTTGGATGATGAGATAAGACTGACAAAGGGGGAAAGCTGAAAGAACATGGAGGGTTTGTAAAGCACATGTCGATGTATTGTCTTATTTTGCTTTGAGAAATCAAGTAAAGTTTTTGGAAGAAAAAGGCTCGTCACGACTTCTACATAAGCTTTCTACATACCTCGAAGACATACAACAACGACAAGTTTATACTAAACCATTGAATTTATTTGTTTTGCCGGACAAAACAAAGCCGCGGTAGGGGTAGGGGGTAAGGAACCACCGTAAGTTGGGTAGGGTGGAAATGTATTGAAAATTGATGCTGCTAATTAGCTACAAGAACGAGCAGTGATATGATACAAAGCTAGCGACCTCACGCAAACATGCGATCGGCCCAGAATTGAACTACGCATAATACTGCTATTGGTTGAAGTCCAATACTGTACGTAACCCTTCGTGACATACCTCGAAGACATACAGCAACGACACTTACATACAAATACATTGACTTTATTTGTTTGCCGGATAAAGCAAAGATGCAGCAGGGGTGCGGTCAAGGAAGCACCGCAAGGCACCCCCCTGATGCGGCTCGCCCAAACCGCCAGACAAGTAAAATCATAAAAACCGAAACCTAAGGAAGCAGGGAAAGCGGGAGGTGAAAGAAAAGAAAAAGGTTAGCGAACAGGCATATGCTGAGCAAGTAGTTTCGCAACCGAAAGGCGACGTTCCAGGGGCTGTGCAATGAGCAGGAGAACCGCGTTTGAAGACAAACCCCTTGGAGGCTAATCAGTCCTACGGGCGACTGCAGTCTGTAATTTGACAAGATTTACCAGAATCTTTTTTTAGGAACACGGCGAATAGGGTGAACACAGCGAGGTTTAACTTCAAGCTGAGAAATACGGCCTAGGGCAAATTCCTTGGAGAATAAGCGCTCCATTTCTGGTTTGAATTTCGGGTACGCAGCACTAGAGTAATTTTCCGATTTCTAGTCGGAGATAAATGAAGGGTCAGACTCGGGGATATAAGTCGCGGGAGGGGCGCTGGGCGACGGCGGCGTCAAAGTATTTGGCGTTCAAATCATTTAAGATTGAACCCCAGCTAAAATTTTCCCGATCCTTACTCGCACGGCTATCCTGATCAAAAGATGAAATGGCCCTTGTCTGGAAACGCGTCCCTTTGATCGTGAGGAACTTTAAATAAGTGCGGTATTCCTCGCCTCCTGTGGGTCCTTCGTGAAAAGCGGCTCTAGAATCTTTATGTTTGCGAGCATTAACTAGAACGCCTTCCAAACTAAAATGTGGTGTTCCAATTTGATAAAATTCAGAGTAAATACTAAGAACTACTACAAAAATGGCTACTTTTTCGGTGTAAAATAAAAACCTGTCTCGGAGAAAAGTTAGTTTTACGTTGCAGGCTTGGAAGTTCCGTTGGAAATGAGTGCAAAATTGGCCTAAAGTGAAACATGGAGCTTAGACGGAAATCTATGATTGCCATTTAATTCCAAAGACGATTTTTGCAATATACTACGAATCTTAAACTGGTGTTAAAACTCAGAGGAAAAGTTCCCCTGTTTGCAAGGAATGAAAAAATTCTTCCAAGCAATTCCCTATTCTTTATTTGAACTAAAATGTAATGTTTAAGTCACGCATAAGAAACCAAATGATTTTTTTTGAATTTCTTGTCTCGAGAGGTACCTCCATAGAAAACGATTCAAAATTTCGGATCCCCCAAACAACACAAGAGAGGATTCAAAATTTCTGATCCCCCAAAGAACACTAGAAAGGGTTCAGAATTTCTGATCTCCCAAAGAACATTAGAAAAGGTTCAGAATTTCTGATCCCCCAAAGAACACTAGAAAGGGTTCAGAATTTCTGATCCCCCAAAGAACACTAGAAAGGGTTCAGAATTTCTGATCCCCCAAAGAACACAGGAGAAGATTCAGAATTTCTGATCCCCTGCAAAGCCAGTGTTACATCCAATGCAGCCACATTAAATCATAACATTGAAGACAGGGTTTAGATCTTGCTGCCTGCCTGAACAATGTCTAATCAAAATAATTTTCCATGATACCAATGTTCAATTAGAAATTTTATACAAATATAGCATAATTCTTAACAGATTCCATACACTCAGATTATGCTGAGAGAGTGATGAAGAACAAGTTTCTTCACAGCAGTCTATTAATATAAGTAACTGTAAACATCACACATTGTATTACAATGATCTATGCACTTCAAAATTACAGTAGCTGTAAGTTAAAAAAAACAAACAATATCAAACAGTACCTAAGAGGATAGGAAAGTTCAGAATTGACCAAAACAGTAAGATTACTCAAACTGCACAACTGTAGGCATAAATGCAGACTCCACTTTCTCTGTCAGAATTAACCCACCTTGTGTGAAGGAAAAATTTCTAACAATTTCTGTTTAACATGGAAACAAAGCACCTCACTGTTATAAAACAAAAAGACCGTTCAGGAACATACAGTACATTACAGGGATGACAATTTAAGACTGCAATTTACATGTACATTTAAATTTGCAGTTGATACATTTAAGTGGGTCAATGTACTCTACATACATGTATACAGTGTCCTCCAAAAACCTGTTGTCATATAGCAGAGGCCATGGACTTAAGCTTTGCCCAACACGTTTTTACATCTTCAATCTAACTTTTTGAGTGGGCTACCAGTTCATTCACACTTCAGTTACGCAACCAGTTTAACCATGCTCAAAGGAGAAGAGTGTGGGTAAAATTGTTTTTATAAAGACCTGACAGATATGGATGCAAGTATTGTAGCTAATGCTACAAGCAATTCTATTCTTTCTTTTTTAATTTGGCATACTCATCTTGGAGATGTTTCCTGGTAGCGGGCAATAGTTAGCTGCCCTCAGTTAAAGACGCCCTCCCAAAAACGATCATATCTTATTACTGGTTTATTACTAACTTCATGCTACTTGCAACTGTCTCATTCCTGGTTGACGGATGAAAATCTCTATCTTTTTTCTATCCAAGAGGTTTTGTAGATAGAGGATAGCTATCTTTGGCATGGCTTAAAGCTAACTAATATCTATCCATCAGATAGTTAGGAAATAGATAGACTAGCTAAAAACTAGCTTCCTGTGTAGATAGTCAACAGATGCTTAGATGGCCTATCTATCCACTAAGTTGTCTATCCAAAAACCACCACTAACTGTAAGCCAAAACCTAGGCTATCTGAAGATTAGTCCGTATATTGAACAATAAAATTGCCCTATCCTATCTGAAACCTACCTCTGCTGTAGTTAGTAAAAAGATAGCCTATCTGAAAACTACCCATCACTCATATCGCACTGTGATAACCTACCCAAAAGATAAGATAAGATAAAAGATAAGATAAAATTTTATTTTATTGTACACTCCTTAAAAGGTTTTTCAGTGAACAATATAATACATGAGGTGAAATAAGTACAATACAAAAGCCAGAGATAGTAAAAAGATAGCGGCCAATCTAAAAATTATCCATCACTCATGTACATGTAGCATTTTAATATTACCCTAACCAGAAGCTTTCTTAGTCACAGGTGGTGAAAATATAGCTAACTATTGAAAACTCTTCATTAATCATTTTATATGGAACTTTGATAACTACTCTTCAAATCCTAAACCTAAGTAAAATCTCTGTATTTACATAGGAAAATGTATAAATAACTCATAGTTTTATTTAAACCTGCTACAGTTGTACATTAAAATTTAACACCAAAAACCAGGCACATACAGATGCAAAAGGAGAACAAAATCTGGCTGGAAATGAGTTTCCATTATGTTGCGATTTATCACAAAACTTATTTAAATTTAACGTATATCTTTCTAAAATCCTGTTTGAAACACTTCTCAGCTACTTAAATTGGGGTCTAGTAAATGTTTACATTCTTCAGTAAATTTTCATGAAATGTAAACAGATTTCATGACCGGAAAAGTACAAAATATTCTTGACATGAATTTCAAATTTCAATTACATTAATTTCTTCATGAAAGTATTTTTTTCAATTAATTTTATCCATGAACCATGGGTTTTTCAAATTATGGTAAGACTTATGTACAAAGTTCCGGAAGTGGTTAAAAGTAATTTTCCGTAACCTAGCTGTGAATTATATCTGCTGTTCTAAATAACCTCTATTTGCATAGCGAAATGCCAAATTATAAAGAACCTTTGAAACACTGCCCAATTAAAGAGAACTTCAACCACCCTAATGGAAATAATATCAGTCTTTTGCAACTCAAGTAATAAGTGGCAAACAAAAGGTCTTGATAATGTAATATGCAAATCTAACATAACCTCAAGAGCACCACCAATTCAACCTGAAAATCAAAAAGGTGAAGGATGTTGCTTTTTGATATCTTGTGTTTTAGTAAGGGTTTTTTAAAACATTTGGCAATAAAAATAAACGGTAAAAGTTTGCGACGTTTCGACCGCTCTTCGGTCATTATCAAGCAAGATGTAAGAAGTAAAATTTGCATAGATATATATAGCTACAAAGAGGTAAGAATGTGTGAAAATTATTAATGAAGTAAAAATATGTAAAAAGTATGTAAAAGAATTTACAAAGTAGTGCTTAAAACAATAAAAAACATGTAAAACTAATTTAAAAAAAAAAAAGATTATTTAAAAAACTTTCGCACGAATAGAGTCAGATTGTACCTTGAGGCTTGGTCTCAGTTCGTGAATAAAAAACATTTCAAAAATAAGACAGTCAAACTTGGTTGTACATTTCTTTAAAATCAAAAAGTTATTAGTAAGATCTTTAGGGACCAAAGAATGTTCCTCGCGAAAATGTTTTCCAATTGATGATGATGGGTTTTTGTGCTCATCGACGCGTTGGTGCAAGTGCCGGCGCGTAAAACCAACATAACCTGCATCGCACAGGTCACATTTAAAATGGTACACAAGGGACTGTTGGTTAACGACCGGCGGCTTGACTTCACGTGATTTCAGGTCTCGCTCAATCTTGTGGCTGATGAAAACAGGTTGGATGATGGTGTTTATTTTCGTGCTAAGATCTTTCAGTTGCGTGCGAAGAAAATCAGCTGAAGCTTGGTCTTTAAATGGTAGGACAATCCGAACGGGCTCTGGACTGTTGTTGTCAGTCGGTGAAGGAACAGGTTGCTCAGAAACTTTGATGGCAATGAAGCGTGTTATGGTTGAATTAATTAACTCATCTGGGTATTCAAGACGGGAGAACAACAACTTGAGACGATCGCATTCTTCGGAGAAGTAGGTCCAGTTAGAAGAAAGTCGAAACGCACGATCCAGCATAGTTTTTAGTAGGCCGCGTTTATAACGATCGTCAACATGACTCTTGTAGTGTAACAAGAGACCAGAGTTTGTGGGCTTCACATAAACCTTTGTCTCAACGTGGTTGGATTTGTTGAGCAATTGCGTTCCAAGGAAAGGAAGCATGCGGTCATTTTCTATCTCCATTGTGAACTTAATAGAGGAGTGGCAATCGTTCAGAGTCTCCAGAAAGTTGTTGGCTGATGCTTGGTTAGGCATGATGGTCAGTGTGTCGTCGACATACCTTCTGTAGTAGCTGGGCATCTTTCCTCCACGATCCAGGGTTTCCTCAATGCTACACATAAAGACATTGGCGAGCAGGGGTCCAAGCGGGGAGCCCATGGCGACACCGTCGGTTTGTTCATAAAGTTGAACGTTAAACAGGAAAAGTTGATCTTTTGTTGCCCCTTCTAGGAGATGGATTAGGTCCTGTTTGCTGAGATTAAGGTGGTGCGTTTGATTAAACCAGTCATTAGCAAATGCTTTGTCAGCAAGGATGTGTATTGTTTCTTCAAGGGGTACATTGGTGAACAACGAGGAAACATCGTAGGAAACCAAAACGTCACCGTCTTTGAGTGTCAATGAATGGACTTCGTTCACAAATTCGAAGGTGTCGGTTATCGTGTAATGATTAATAGCAAGCGGTTTAAGCTTGTCATCTAACCATTTCGCCAGCGCATAATTGTAAGTCTGTGTAGCTGACAAGATAGGTCGCATAGCTAGCTTTTCACTCAAAGACGGTGACGTTGAAAATAAAACCTTTCACTGTCCGGCATGAAACTGCAATTTTTGTCTCGATCCTTTGGCGTGGTTTCAAATCGTTATTAATAATGACCTATCTGTGAATATTTCATTTGTGTACTTTTCTGATGCCCTTTGCTCTGTGATCCATTTTGCCTGTAATGTGGTTAAAGTTACTATCCAGTCGTTACTTTTTAGCTATCAGACATCTAGTTAATTTCTTGTGAATTATAAATAGACGGCTATTTCCGTCCTGTCACCTGATAAGGGGGAGCAGAAATTCTGAATCCTTTTAAGAATTATAGGTAGATGACGGCTTTGTTCTGATAAGTCACGCACTGGGGGATCAGAATTTTTGAATCCCTTTGAGTCATGTGGGATCAGAAATTCTGAATTGTTGTAGAATTATAAATCGGCAGCTCTTTCTATCATGTTAGCAGATTTGGTGGGGGAGGGGGATCAGAAATTCGCCATACTTTTAGAACCATGAACAGATAGCCGTTTATGTTCCGTGAGGTGATGGGGATCAGAAATTCTGAATGCATTTAGAATTATAAGTAGATGACTGTTTTGCTCTGACGGGTTGTGGACTGGGGATCAGTTTTTTGAATCTATTAAAGTCTTGAAGGATCAGAAATTCTGAATCCTTTTAGAATCATAGATAGATGACCGTTTTATTCTGATAAGTTGTGGGCCGGGAGATCAGAAAATCTGAATCTCTAAAAAAAGGAAAGCGCGATGGGTGCGCGATCTTTTTTACATTCACGATCTTTTTTACATTAAAATGTACATTTTGGTGAAATTGGATGTATTGTCCCTGGCGGACTCAACTGAACACTTATTTTTCTCCTTCCAATAAGCCAAAACCTTTCGGAAACACAAACTTTTTCGGCATCAACTACCAGTACCCTTCAGAATTTTTCCAAATTGGAATGACACATTTTAGTTCGGAAGGCGTTCTAGGCATAAGACAGCTGCAAAGGTATTAGTTGTGTACCATCGGCGCTGTAGATGTAATCATAGGTTTACCGTCCGAAGTCAAGGTCATATCAGGAACGCCCAGAGTTGCAGCCGCTGGGGTTTTGGCCACGTTAATTTCCTTGGAGATTGAAAGGCTGGAAAACGCGACTTCAATGTTTAAGAGCACCTATCGGAAATTGAAAAGATTTCATTCATCTGACTGGTAGATGGCCAGGGGCTGTTCACTGCCGTGTTGAAGGCGAGAGATTACACGCCTGAGGATGATCTTGTAGCGCACATCGAAACCCATGTCAACCAAATCTTTCTCGGTTACAGCAGCGAACGAATATTGAGAAGTGATCATCTGATTCTGCGCTAGAACGTCCATTACCTCATTAGAGATGTTTTTACTACGACAGAATTTGGAAAGCCAGCTCCCTCAGGAGTAGACGGCTTTTTATGCTTCTTTTTGGATTTTTTGGAGCCATATTGAAAATTGTTGCTGCTAACCTAGCCTAAGAATAAGCAATAATGCCATGGGCCCGGAAATGATTAACTTCGTCTTGTCCTGCTATTGGCTGAAATCCAATACAGTACATCAATGAGAGCAGCATTGACCAGAGGAGATAATTCAGAGCAAGCAAATCTCTGCTTAATTTAGCCAAACTTTCTGGTTTCCAGCATCTGCTAATGACTATCAGCTCGCGAATGATTTTGGTAAATTCTTCACTCAAAAAAAAAAAATGCTGACCTCAGGTCTGAAATTGAAAACCAAGTCTGCTTGCCGGTCGTTAGCAACAGCATAAGAACTGTAACTGACCCTTCTTTTTCAGAATTTAATCTGTTGTCCGAATCTGAAGCACTCGATGTAATTACAGCATCTTTGAAGAAGTGTTTTCCTCTTAATACTATTGCAAGCAAGCTCCTTATTGGATGTGTCGATGTGCTACTACCTCCGATTACAATACGGATTAATCTTTTGCTCGACTCTGGCTACTTTCTTCAGCTCATTTCCTTGACAGTCTAAATGCCTCATCCAGGCTCAAAAGCCTGTTTCAGTGGCTTGCATCGTACATGGGAATCACGGGTGTAGTCGGATCTGGGTCATAAGAGGAAATAAGCACGAGCAGACTTCTTGGTTAATCCCGTCGAGTGCCCGTTAATGGTGGGGCTCCCAGCTAAATTGGACGTGCTTCTTGACTAGCTCTCTCAGGGGTGATGTCAGGTCAACTACTGTAGCTTAGTCGAGAAGCGATTCAGGTTACTAGGTTACCATGCCCAGGATGGTCTGGAATTCCCTTATGTTTAATGGGCTCTTTATGTTGAGAATTGCTTCAGATTTCCCCTTCCTCGTTGGAGTCCATTCTCAGTAAGAATGTGTCCATGGAAGTCAACTTGTTTATGCTTGAACTACAACTTTTCAGAATTTAGGCTGACGTTATGTTTGAGAGTAGCGTTGAGTATTTCGCAGAATGTTTGGCTAGAGCCACATACTACGAGTCGTCATTAATCCCCATTACGTTGAGGATGTCTTTGTATAGCTTATCGAGTTTTTGTTGGAAAATGTCTTGGGAGAGCTTGACCCCGAAGGGTAATCGTCCGAAGGGGTATTAAATAGCAGATGGCTTAATTCGTCGTCGAAGGCAACGTGCTAATAACCCTTCTTGGGGTCGACGACGGAAAAGAACTTCTTTCCACGTAGCTGTGGCAGGAGCTCAGCAATCGTACGGGTGTAAAATCCCTTCGACGGCGTATATTCTCGTTGAGGTCTTTAGGGTCAAGGCAAAGTGTGATCTTCCTTCTGCCTTTCGGAGTTCCTTTTATGTTATATACAGCTGAATTTATCCAATCGGTTGCGATCCTTTTTGCGAGTTTCTTTATGTATATTGGTACGATATCTGTACGATAGCTATACCAGTGTTTCTATTTCGGAGCCTCCATATCCTCTTAGAACATTGCTGTATGGAAGAATAGTAATCGAGAATCGGAAGAACTGGAGATTCTATGAGAGATTCTATGACGGTTATCACGCAGGCTTCTAGTCCGGTACCTGCTTTCAAGCTCATGTCTGGAAGTTCATTAATTTTGATCTTGGCATTGACCTTGTCTGGATGGTTGTGGAGTGTGTTTATTACATTTTCGTGAGTTTGCTGACCCTTTGTTCAATGGGAGTTCCAGGAATTACAGTGATGGGTTTCGTGTCTCTCTTTTGTTTTCTTTTGATTCTTCTTCATAAGTGTACGCATTAAAATCATAATCAAGGGGATACTCATCTTCTAGGTGGATGCCTTGGCCCTGGTACTCTGGAATACTTACGATCTGGTGAGCCTTTTCAAGGCTTTGCTGCATTTACAGTCCTGTGTTATGGCCGGCCTTGCCGCGGTGGCCTCTCTCCAGATATCTCGAGCGGTCCGGGTTCGAGCCCTGGCCACAAATTAAGATAAGGCATGGCTAAGCTTCTCCCAGTGTCTAGGTGCTGCTTGGTTGAAAAACACCAACACACAATTAATCGTCACCTGACAGCTATGAAAGTGATGGACTACTGTTTGACTGGCTGGAGTCGCTGTATGATTGTACTGCATGGGCAAACTGGAAAGAACTGGACGGGAATTCTGAGCCTGTTGGCTGACAGGAGAGCTGATGATGGATAAAATCTGTCGCTGTTGTGCTTCGTCACCTTCCTTGTAATCTGCCAGTGAACGCTCGCTTTTGCGCCCTGGTACACCGATGTTAGCACTTCTTGGCTGATTCGACTTCACTAGCGCTTTTTGTACCGAATGGTTGATTAACTTTCTTCCGTCTAAATTCAATTCCGCTTCCAAGGCCATATTTTTCATGAAGGAGTCGATCTTATTGAGACCCATCCTCTGTTTCTTGTACCACACTTCGGATTTCGGATTTTCAATAATGGCGCGATAAAACGGACCACTGTTTTGCATTTCTTCTTCTTCACCACAAAGACCAAATTGAAGGGTGAGCAGATTCCAAAGAGTATAAAGGAATGACTTTAGAGTCTGTTCGCCAAGTAAACGATTTTTTCCATAGCTGCTCTTCATCTTGGACTGTAAGTGCTTTCGTTGTATTTGGTTGTTTTCCGTAGCCTTTTTCGCGAAGAGCTCTTGCTTTTTCCTCCAGGACCTGTCTGCACTTGACGAGTTCTCGGTCCGTCGCTATGTATATTTTGCTGTCATTTTTTTAGGGCAGCTAACATAACCCTTAGATTGTCCGGCTCATAATCGGAGCCATCGCTTTTGCGAATTTGTGAGAGACATTGTTCCAGTTCTTTAGCTTCGTATTTGGAAATGTCATCGTCAAGACCATTGCTTTCTGCCCACGACTTCCAAACATTCATCCACGTGTTAGTAGTTTTGACTGTATTTTTGTTTACTGCTTTTCGGCGAGCTTTTGTATTTCCTTCCCGGAAATTTCCGAGAATCTTGCCGCCATTTTTTTTTAAACAAGAGCAAAACGTTATTGTGTTTAGCACGGCCCCATGCCCCACTGGGGGCAATAAGGATTAATAATGATGATAGTGTTTAGTGTTGCCGTGGCAGCCTTGTTATAACATTCATCTCTCGATGTTATACCGCTATTACGTGGAAATAGTGATGCTATCAACCAATCAAATCTCCAAAATTTCTTGGCTTATATTATAAACCCTGTGATGGACTAGCATCACATCCAGTGGGGAATAGAAAAACTATTAGTCGCTTCATTTCTACAGAAACCAGGATAAGCTCTGTCTGCAGACTGAACATTTTGTTTTTACCTTGCCGCTTTGCTTGCATTTTGAAGTTTTGGCAAAGCAACTTGGTGATCCATCATGGGCTTTTCCGCATCCGACGCAACGTTTTCACTTGAGTTGAAGTCGGCGAGGTTTTCTTCTGGTTGAATCTCTTTAGTTTGGTCGCCGTAGGAAGTTTGGTGTTTGAAGTTCTGTATCAGTAGAGATTTTTGGGTGGAGTATCCGGATTTTCGTTGAACTGTGTGGAGATCCGATTTCTCCTCACCTTTGGAAATTATCTTTATTTGTGCTGTCCTTGACCTTCGTGAGGTCGCAGGCTTGCTTGAATGTTAGCCCGTTATCAAATGCTATCGTGTCTTTGCATGCTTTATCTGAGGCGACGCCAAATACCGCCATGGTATCTGCCTTCTTCTATTAATAGTCGCGCTTTAGTTACGAATTCCTCAAATTGTGTATTTCCCTGCTTTAGGGATAGAAATTGGTACCTAGCGAGGATATGATTACTTTGAGGCATTGTATAAGCTTCTAGCGCCGCCATAACTGGAACGATCTTGAGGTTGTCGCCATTGTTGGCCCACGTGGTCGTATTATAGATTTCGAAGCCTATATCGCCAATCCATGACAGCAGCAATCTCGTCTTCTTCGACCCCTGGACTTTGTCGAGCAGCCCAGCGAAGATGAGTTTGCATTTCTGTTTGAACAGTTTGAAACTCTTTTGAATAACTCCTGGAGTGCTCCAGTCCAAAGATGGTGGTTTGAATCGATCGGCCATGTTGTTCTTCAATACTTGAATGCTTGAAGTAAGTGATGCTCTTTTTCCGTGGGATGCCTGTGGCAGGTCCACGGCAAGGTTTGCCTGGCGTTGCTTTAATTTTTCATCATCGAGGCAAATCGACAAATTTGATTCACAATGAAATGCACGTCACAGCTGGAACTATTTTTGGAAGCACAGGTACGATGACATGAGTTTAACACGAGTAAAAGAACTGCAATTTTACTTTGATCACTCGAAAGATTCTGGGAAGTACTGTGCATTGAAGAGTAGTAGTGTAGTGCTGTGAATATTCTTGGTTGTTCGTAGCAACGTGTTCAGTAGACGAACAGAAGGGAAGATATTTTAGAAGGTCGTTTTGCTGCATTAACCTTAATCGTTACTTGTTTCTACTTTGAGTATTAAATTGAGCTGTGAAAATTGCCTAGAATTCGCTGATAATTTGTTCGGTTTGACGCATGGAATCAACGAGTGTTTACTCAGCCTACGTGTCAAACAAATCAAGAATTTCAACAACCGAACCTGCGTGTTCACCCGGCCTACGTGTCTAACGCTGAGTCTAAACAAGAAGTTAACTCTGACACACGATATTTATTGAGTCAGTGTATTCACAAATCAAGGGTTCCATCACGGAAAACGCTTTGTTAGTACACAACATCGACACTAGCCATTTTAATGGCTCAAATATTTGTTGTAATTGCAATTGACATATTTGAAGCCTCGAAAGTTTGACTCTATCGAAACTCTCACAGTTCAATCCAGAAGTCGAAATCATGCCACATGTATGCTTAGGTTTTGTGTATTCTTGCTGACATTAAGCTTACCTGTTTACCAGAAGATACATGTAAATAGTGTTTGCGGCAAGGTTTATTTCAGTCCATGTTTATTTTATTTTCACTGCTCCACTGTTAAAACATAGGCACGCAAGGCGTGCAAGCGTTATTTTTGTGAACTAAAAGTCTCGGAGATAGGAGTATTCATGGAACTGTTTACAGTAATGATTTGGTTAATTTGACAAGTGTTTTTTTTGGTTGCGATGTACAGCAAGAAAGAAACTGGGAATTTATGATGTACATACGATGTTACATCGGTAATGGTAAGATAACTAAATAGTAAGCCATAAAATGTTTGACTGAACAAACTACAGTAATCTGACACGGCTCCAGATTAATGTAGATACCATCTTATTTTCTAGCACGCAATTTAATTCGTTCTTTGATACAACCCACACTGTGATTGGTGTGACACGCGCACATGCATAACTCCCTCACTCACCTTCCAACCTCCAAGAGGAATTTTGCTCAAACATACTCAAGTTAAGAGAACTTTTCTCATTTTATACGAGCCGCAAGTTTACCCTTTTTACACAGCACAACGCAACAATACTACTCCACCGAAAATAGAAAGAAAGAGAAAAAAACCTCTTGGACACGTTGAAAGTCTGATTTAATTGAATTGCACTGTAACTTGGTGCCACGCAGTCTTCAAAGAACATTTTAACAGTTTTCATGCCTTTTACCTTTAAAAATATCGGACTGAAAAGAATATCATAAAACGCCCATTACATAAAAATATGAAACTGCTACTGCAGAGACGTAAAAGCCGTCCAGAAATGAAAGCTTCTTTTTTATTTAATATCCCGGGAAGAATAGCCGATAACTTGTCAGCTCGAATTGAATTTACTCCCATATAAAAAAAAGTGTTAAGTTACCATTTGTAACTAAAGATAGCAAACATCTCGTGTGAACAAGTGGTGACGATTCGTCAGCTCTAATTGAATTTACTCCCTTGTGAAAAACAAGAGTGTCAAATTTCCCTTTGTGACTAAAAAATAAAAAGCTGTTTAATTTCACTTTTCCAGTTAACATGAAACCAAATCTAAGAAGTCGCCGGCTTGTTTCTCTGTTTGCGAAAGAGGGCCAGAGTTTTCCTGTTCAAGGTTTTCCTTCCGTTAGTCACAGGTTCCGATTATTTAAAGGCGTAAGACACTCAACTTTTGCAAGTGTCGATCAGCTGCTAGCTGTCGCTAGCATAACCAGGCATGCATGGTGTCTGTGTTAGATGTACAGAAATATGTTACCCACCATTTACAAGGAAAGCGTTGGTGACACTTCCTAACCCCATTGAGACCTATTACGAGCCCCTAGCTAAAAAAATCACAGCCATACATCAACGAACAACAACAAAAAAAAGACATTTTAAAACACTCTTTTACGCACAATTTTTTTTTTAATAACACAAAAAAGCGTCAGAGTTTCTCCTACATAATGGTTATGCTGCGCTTGCGCGCGTAAACATAAAGCCCGCATTTGGATGCTTTAAATAGTACTTGCAACATGGAGGCATAAATTATGACTTGTGAGATTCTTTAACATCTCTCTTCTGCGCGAATAAATTATTAAAGGTAATCTTGGCTAAAAACAGTTTTGTTCAGAATCACAAGTTGGTGTTTGTTTTAAATTATTTCAGTGATTTAAAGTCAGTAAAAGACCTTCACCTCATTCCAACAAACAACAGCACCAAGTCGAGGTCAGGGTGTACAAAAATACAGCAAATATATGAAAATATCCAATCCAACCTCGCTCTGGTGCTATTGTTCGAACGCACTGAAGTGGAATGCGGGAAAGGTCTATTCTTTGCCTGTATTAAAAGGCTGGGCGTTTTCCTTTTGCAATTTTTGAATTTAAAGATTTAAGTGCTTCTAATCGTATGTAAATCCTATTCAGGATGATTATGCAGTCCCACGAAAAATCATCTTCCCTAGACTCCATATTGAGATTTCCGACCATACAATGACGGCATAAGTTAATATAAAGTAAGCATGGTGACACCCAGGGATTTAAACTGAAAACAAAACAGTTAGTTTTCAAACCACGTAAAGCCACAAGGTATACTTTGGAACTTAATCTGTATTTGAGCCAAGATTCCCTTCAGCCATTGAGTGCTAAACATTTCATTTTATTTATTTATTTATTTTTTTTTGTATTTAGGTTCACACTAGGCAGTGGGCTTGTCGTAATCCTTCAGTTACCTGTAACTGTGGAGCAGTGTTAAGAGATCATAATGACGTAATTGAGTTCAACTGTTGTAACAAGGACCTTATGTTTCAACGTGCCACGCCATTGCAAGTCAAACTGCGAAGCCGCCATAAGTGTTTGAGGCCTGGAATTTCTATTGGAAGGAAATCTAATGGTGGTAACGATGATTACACGGTAGATACTTGCTCATTGTTTGCTATTGACGTTCTCAAACACTTCAAATAAGTAGGAAAAAGATTTAGTTGCAACATTATACAATAAAGCTTCTTATGTTTTTGTTTTCTTTTTGTTTTTTTGTTTTTTGTTTTTTGTTTTCTTTTTTTTTCTCGGTTAGTGATCGGTCGGAATTTAACAAATCCCGCAATCTAATTGGTTCCGGGAGCAGGCAGAATTTTCTCATCCGGCCCGCCCACGAAATCGTCTTGTTTATCTATTTTCGAGAACGAGTTAGCGGTAAAAACTGTGCCCTTTGTCTTGAGTATGGCCATCGGCCTGCGGCTTCTGGCCATACTCAAGACCTCGGACACAGTTTTCGGGCAGGTTGTTATCGCCTTCTATCCTTCTTCGATATGCAGTCGACTCTCGATAACTGGATCCTTCAGGGGAAATTAAAAAGGTTCGAATGATCGGGAGTTCGAGTTATAGAGAGTTGAGAACGCGAAAGAATATTCTAGGGTCTGGATAACTGGCAACTGACGAATGGCCAAAAAAATTACTGACAAGTGACAAAAACCCCAAAATTTAACTAGCAATTGAAATTTGCAGTAAGATTTACTGACAATTGACAAAAGGCGTCAGCCATTGTTATTCATTTGAAATTCATCGAAAATAACTTTTTGCGGTTAAAATATCACTAATTCAACCTTTCGAGTTTAATATTCATGCCGTTTAAACTGTGTACTAGGTCTGTTAATAACTACTTAATAACTGAGAGTGAGGTCGTTACGGGAAAATCTCAAACTGAGGCCTTGCCGTATTGACCTCGCTATCGCTTGGTCAATACGGTAGGCCGAGGTTTGAGATTTTCCCGTAACGACCGAACGGTCGAGGTTATTTAGTTGTTTATTATATGGCTCATGAATTTAACAAAGAAAAGAAAAAAATTATTCGAGCGGAAGTCGTCAATTTACATCCGGCGATGCGCGCGTTTACCGATTCATTCATCGTCTCAAACCCAGGGCAAAACTACACAGTCAGTGACCTTTACTTATTCTGTGGAAAACACACATTTCTTTACCGGAAAAGTGATTGTCACAGCCTCAACAAGGTATTTTAGTACCGTGGTGCCACAACTTGATGGGGGATTTTTTCCGACTTTTGTGGCGAAACGTCAACGCATATAGAAAGACAGAAAGTGCTTCAAAGTAGTCCAAACCAAGGGTCTTTCGGTGAAAGAAAATACTAATGCTTCAGAATGCACTGCTCAGAATAACTCGATCTCCGCATCGCTTTGGACAACATATCTTCGCCTTCTTCATTCTGGGATTTATGGATGAACTTTTCAAGCCTTGTCTAAAACTACCTGCAGTTATCAGAAACAGTGCTACCGACAGAAACCGCCCGATTGTTTATATTTGATGATCCTGGAAGCTGATTTACACTTGCTTGTGTTAAAGCGAGAGAATCTATTTGATAAGAACTGTTGCGAAGTTCAATATTTCAGTAATTATTGTGACTAAGATGATGACATAAGTTTCTTAGTGGTGTTCTGCTCAGGATGCATGACAGATCTGCCGATGGTGTTTTTCACTTAGCGATTTTAGCTTTACCAGACTCGGTAAACTTCGATTGTTTTTCACCAGTGCCCGCCAAGGTTCCGGCTGGTAAGTCAAAAATGACTTCCATATAAATTTTGTTAAGGAAAAATCTCTAAACTTTTAGCAACTCGGATTAAATTTACTTTCTCTTACTGTTTTTAATCGGCTTTCATCGTTTCAATGCGCTTGAATTTTCAGAGCCGTGCTCTTCCTAATTTGCATAATCCGTAATCGGCCCGTGGGCATTACGGCTGCATAACGACCGTTCAGATCTCGTTCTTAGCCAATCAGAACGCGCGTTATATCGACCACAAGCCAAAGCCATATAATAATGATAATTACTGATTTGCAGTTTAACACTCATACTATGCATCCAATAATTTGATAACATTTAATTTCTTAAAAAGTGGAATAGAATGTTCAAGGAAGCTAGAAAAGGTAATGAATCTGATGGCTTTCTTTTGTATGACAAAAAGAGGTTGCAAAGTAGATTTGAAAGTGTTATCCCAAGCTATTATACATTATGATAAAAATGGATAACTTAGGGCATAATAAAGGTCCAGCAAGGTTTTGCCATTAAGGTAATACTGGAGTTTCGATAAAATTCCCACACTTCTTTTAACCCTTTTAGCAATGTACTTAATATGGCTTTTCCAGTTAAGGTGGGAGTCAATATAAATTCCTAGATATCTAATCGAGAATCCCTCAATTAAAAAAATGATTGTCAATAGACAATATAATTGATATTTTTCCTTGGACTGGGTGAAATAAGACAAAGTTTGACTTGTCAATATTAAGGGAGAGTTTGTTTGCACATAGTCAGGAATGTACCCTACTAAGTTCATTGTTAAGATTGCTTTCAAGTATATCAATATTATTTTTTACAATAACTGAGTAATTTCTCGCGCGCTGATTGGCTCATTTTTATCAGCGATTAGAGTATGAACGCATACAATTTTAATTAATGCAAGCTTTCAGGTTCAACTTCCAGGTGTCAAACTGTCAACTTTTTAACCAATGAGACTTTATCGACTTTTTTTAAGTAGCTAATCAAATAGCGAGGAAAGCTATTGACAATGTGAGCGTCATTTCGAATAAAATTCACTTATCTTTGTTTACGGCAAGTTTACGGTGTCTTCTCCTCTCATTTATTCCCAGCATTTGACCATTTTGGGGTCTTGCTATTGTAAAAACACAAATTGACGTCAGTTTTTTATGCGTTTGTCCTCTTATTGATGATAAATTGCGTCAATACATTGTCAAAGTTTACTGCGGAACCACTCCCCTGTGGCTCGTGGTTCCACAGCAACTTTGACAATATTTTGACGCAATTTATCATCAATAAGAGGACAGACTCATACAAAACTGGCGTCAATTTGTTAAATGTTTATAGAATAGGTTTGCATCATCAGCAAAAAGGTGGAAATCTAATACCTTTGAGCAGATAGAGCCGTAAAATGTTTGGGGACTTTCATATTTTTTTCTGTGCTAATGGATAAGGTTTACATAGAATTTTACTATTTATGGACATTTCATTAACACTAAAACACAGAAGCCGTTTCTCTGGCTAAACCTAACTCGAAATCAACAAGAAATAGCTAGCTACGAATTTTCCTATCGATTACGGGAAAAAAAGTCGTCAAAAAGAGGCACTCGAGACACTTCTCTCAAATACTTTCGGAGCTATATCTTGAGGCATTCATAAATACTGTAGCAGAAGATTCAACTCACAAGCTCCCTCAAATTAATGTTTTATGGCTTTTTTCAGAACTTTATTGATTACTCTCACTATCCATGTTAGAATAATGTGTATTTGGTTTTGCCCATTGCAGATATCTTCCATCAATTAAAGGCTATTGGCAACACTACGCAATATGCACCTTACTTAAGATGAAGCCACGGAGAGAAATCAAATTGCCTAATTGAAATGAATACTTGTGCTTTTAGACTGATAGTTATAGAACATGATCCAGTGGATTTCATTTTCACATTTCTTTTAATTCTTGTCGTAGAAATAGACAAGGTGGCTAATTAAATGTGCATAAATTAGTGTCAAATGGCCATTTTTTGCAGTGGGTCCCCCTAACTTGAAGGGAATAAAACATTTTTTAACTAACTTTTTGCCCCAATCATTTTCTCACCAAACCCAACATTTGTGTCAGGTTTAAGCGAGATCGGTAATTTGATCTGCCTGGTGTTCTCATGGACACACTCTTAAAAGTATTCATTATTATCGTTTAATTTCAGGTGATTTTTCCAACTGGAGTGAAAGTAGATATTGTGCGCAACTATTGGGGAATAGATGTTACAATTCTAACTAATCGAGCAGATTCAAAGGTTAATGAGTCGGGGATTTGCTTGTACGAAGACAGGGATAACCGTAGTATGACCATTGATGAATATGGTGAAACTCAAAGGTATGATCTTATAAAAATCAAAGGCTCCTTCGAGCTACCTCATGGTATTCTATGAAGTGCTGTCCTTTGCCTCTTTTGGAACTAAGAAGTGTTGCATTTGTAAGGTGTTAAGTTGAAAAGTGCATCATGTTCATAAGCAGCCATTAGTTGAGCATGTTTATAGAAATAAGGTCTTCATCTAATATATATAACATTTTGACAGGAAACACTGGTAATCCTTTTAGTGTCTTTTTTTCTGTCTGGATTATGAACATCAGCAGTGCAAATATTGTTTTGACAATTTGTGAACACTTCATTAGTTTGCACATCAGCAATGGTTGTGTTAGGGTTTTGAGCAAACTCACCCAACTCTTCATGGGTTGCGAAGTTATGCCATCTACCCATACATTTTGCACTTTTATGCCTTCAATTTTAAATAATTCACTAGTGTCTACAAGATATTTGGCTGCATCTAATACTTTCTTAGGTCTGACAATCTGAAACTGATAGTGATGCTTGTAACCAAGTCGCCTTTTAAGTTTTATTGGAATGGTATGTGATCTGCTTCTTGGCCTTGGGAGACAATGAACAGTTGAATTTACATCACTTGGCACATTGACAATGTTTCCATGAATAGACAATTGACCACCCCTAGATAGTTCACGGATTTGCATAAAAGGTATACGAGGTTATATTAGTCGCTCTTCTAGTGATGTGAAATTCAATACATTAGGCTTATAAGGAAAACCCAACTTATTGGCTTTAGAACAGATGGGTAACCTGCCTTGTTTTAGACCTTTTTTATTGCAAGTTAGACAATTGCTTTTTCAGACTTTTTTTTAGACTTTTTTTTTATTGCAAGTCATGCAGATCCATTCAATGTCATTGACACTTTTAAAACCAGTAAGACAGGACTCAACAATGTCTAGTGAACATGCCCTATATTTGTTTGGATCACATTCCACTACAGAGCACTTGAACCACAATTGGTCACCACAAGTGCATACATATTCTGGGCCACATGCAATGTTTTTGTAAAACAAATTTATCATAGAATTTGCATCGTACTTGTTTTCTTGTGGCTGCAACTCATGACTGCTACATGTTAGTAGCGATACACCTGCCAGAACCTCAGCCTTTTGTCTTTTTCTGACCGACTGTTTGGTTATTTGCCTTATGTGCTGCAGGTTGTCTGATTTTCGTTTTCTGAAGGAGCGCTGCTCAATTTCTCTGACATGTTCTGGGTTCAATTTTGTTCTTTTAGCAGCCTGGTGTTTCTTGTTTCTAAATGTTTTGCTATTAATGTTGCAGCCTTGTACTCGTTTTTTATTTTAATTTATTCTAAAGTTATCATCAGCTCTTCTGTCTTTCATGTATTCTCTCATGTATTTTCTTCTGTAAACTTTACGTTTTTCACTGTTATCAACTGGTTTGTTTTCATTTGCATTTTTTTGTTCGTTTCCTGTTGTCTCTTATCTCCATTGTTCTGTTTTCTACTACGGAAACATAATGAAATTCATCTAGGTGTCTAATGTAAATGTTTAGGGCATTTGTAACATTCACGGGTTCAACAACAGTAACTGGAGAAAAAGTTGGATTTGATTGAGCAATATGAATTGATAAATTAAGACAATAGACCCTTCTCCAAAATGGCGCCGGCCGAGAGAGGACTGGAAACTGGGGGTATAGTTTGTTGACATCTAGAGTCGCAGAGATCGATTTCCGCCATTTTTTGTCGGAAGATTTACAAAAATTGAAAATGCCACATAACTGTTGTGTCCCCTTTTGTAATGCTACATAAAGGAGGATAAGAACCTTCGATTTCACCGTTTTCTCAAGAAACGAGAGCTAAAAGACCAGTGGATTGCTAAAACTCGCCGCGACGAGGGAGATCATTTCGCTGTTACAGAGAACACACGCGTCTGCTCAAAGTACTTCTGCGAGGAAGATTACACAGTTAGCGAAGATGGAAAAGGCAAGAAAATTGTTCTGAAGAAAGGTTCTGTTCCAACTATTTTTAAATGGTCTATTGAAAAACGATCTCGGAGTACTTTTGTAAGCAAAGGAAAGCGTAACGGTGAAGCTTTGAAGGCGCCACGGAAGAAACGGCAACGAAAGAGCTGCCCGCACTGCGAAAGAAAGCAAGCTGCTATTGACAGACTGCATAGTGATCTTGAAGAAAAAAATGCATAGTTGAAAGAACTTAATGAAAGGTTCGAGCATTTCAAAAAGGAAAAGGGAGAACAAGAGGTTGCCGGCGTCTTAAAGGAGGATAAACACATGTGTTTTTCTGCCGAAAACTTCCGTAAACAGGACCAGTTAATTCGATTTTACACAGGTATTGTAAACTGAACTGTGTTTTTGCAGTTGTTTAACTTTATTGTCCGTAGATGTAAGGATATGAAATACTGGAGATCTGACATTAATGCAGATGAAAATCACTAGCATGAGCCTGATCAGCTACGTCAAGGAAGACCTCGAAGTTTGTCGATGTTTGATGAGTATTTTCTAACTCTTGTCAGATTAACACATGCCTTCCCAGAGGAGCATCTAGCTTACCTTTTTAAAATATCAAGGTCAACAGTTTCAAGAATATTCCTTTCTTGGATTAACTTGTTGTACTTTGAATTGGGATCCATTCCCATCTGGCAGAGCAAAGACCTGATTGAGGAAACTATGCCCATTCCTTTTAAAGAAAGGTACCGAGCCACCAGGTGCATTTTGGACTGTACAGAAATCAAGATTTGCAAACCTTCATCCTTGCGAGCTCAAAGTCAGTGTTTTTCCTCTTACAAAAACACTACAACTGCGAAGGGATTGTTAGGAATTGCACCCTCTGGTGCTCCTGTATTTATTTCTGATCTTTACACTGGTAGTATTTCAGATAAGGACATCACAAAACAAAGTGGAATTCTAGAGCTGTTGGAAAAGGGTGATGACTGCATGGCAGATAAAGGATTTAACATTAAAGATCTACTGGAACCAATTGGAGTGACTTTGAATATACCTCCCTTTCTTTTGGATAAAGTCCAGTTTAACGAGGAAGAAGTTGAAAATATACAGTCAGTAGCTAGTGTTCGCATCCATGTGGAAATGGCTATAAGTAGAATCAAAATGTACAAAATCATTACCAATGCTGTGCCCCTGTCTCTGGCAGGGGCGTTAAATCAGATTTGGACAGTCTGTTGCATGCTGTTATTATTTCATTCCCCAATTATTGACCAGGAAAAGTATGAAGAAGACTGATCATTCTGGTCCATAAAGTGTCTGGATTTATTGTAAAAAAAAAAAATAAACACCTTCTGTTATGTAAAATCACAACAGTTAAGAGATCCAGAGGTCTGTTTCTTTCCCTTATATTTTGCACAAAAACATGCTTGTACATGAGACAAATTTACACTTTGCATGCTGTTTGTCATCAGTTATCTGCTTGTTGCCTCAAAAAATAAGGTAAGCAGTGAGAAAAATAAAGTTCATGAACTTTGGAAGTGACTTTGTGAAAAACTCCAGGATCAAATTCAATTTTTTGTACAAAGAGATTTTCTGACCCCTCCTTAGAATGGATACAAAATTTGCTCCATAAAAACCCTGATATTCCCATTAGGCCTTGTAGCTGAAAGTAATACTTATGGTTATGTTTGAGTCTTATTTCTCCATTTTTATCTCGATGCATACAAATGTCCCTTTTAAGTTCTAAACATTCCTCAATTGACTTTCCCTTCATCGAAAACAAGCTCTTAATTTCCAGAATTCCAACCGATGGATTCTCATTAGGATCATAAATAATACCATCGGGCGAACAACCCATCCAGTAAATGTCAGGATGAATCAACAACCCACATTTAAAAACTTCTACTTGAGGGCATGATAATTCCTTGAACTCTTTGACAACCATTGGTTCCATGTCTAGACCATATTTCACGGCCTCGGTCTGCACCTTTGTTGATAAAAATAAAGTATGTAAGAACCTATCATTAACTGGTGCTTTTCTAGAAACAACTTCACCGAATCTTGAAGCAGTTATTCTGAATGCTCGCTCTTGGTACCAAGTTGAGCAACTGGACTGACTTCTCGTATTCTGCTCGATTTCCAACGCTTTTTCCCGAGATAATATGACATTTGATAGGAAGGGTTTTTCTTCTTCTGGCACTGTTGATGGTGGCCCTTTCCTAACATGTTCTGGTAAAGTAATTTCTACGGGAAAGTCAAACGCTGCCTCAAGGTCCTCACTGTAAACAGTATCTACAAAGTCCGGAGGATATATATCCCTTAACTGATTTGCTAAAGGACAGCCTTCTAAAAAATTCCCCCATGGAAGGGACTTGTGGGTTGCTGAGTTAGAGTATTGAAGCCAAGAAGCGTAAGTGGTAGGACTCTCAACTGAGATGTTGTCTCCAAGTTGTTGAACGTGTCTTTCGGTAATCAGCCGTTGTTCGATAGGTCTGGGATCGTATAAATACTCCTGTACAGTCTTAGGTGCTATTTCGCGAGGCTTTCGATCTATTCGTGGTTTCACAAACTCGGAAGCAAACCATCTTTGTGGCTCTAGCGAAGGACCTCGAGGTTTATTCCACTGTTGTGGATGGGAGGTTGGAGAGTCGTCATCATGTAATTTTACCGTTACGTGTGCAAACAAAGCAGCTAAATGCTGGCATTTCGCAGTTCCAGCTTTACATGAACATTGAGTGGTAACTTCGATGCCGTCTTCTTCGGAACTATCAAATACAATTCTTAGTTTATGTGGTGCTTTGGTTTTCCTCATCGAGCGATAACATCCTGCTTTTACGACGCAGCAATCCTCAGAAAACAATATTTTGACATTCTCAAGGTACGTTTCCAGGTAGTACTTGTCTCCTTTTTTCCTTCCCTTCTTGCTTTCGAGCCACTTATTCGCAAACTCTAAAATAGATCTCTCGAAGTTTCCATTCTGCGGCACATTTCTCTCTACGCTTTTTGCCATATTGAAACTTCATACCCCCAGTTTCCAGTCCTCTCTCGGCCGGCGCCATTTTGGAGAAGGGTCTATTGGCAACAGCTTGAATTATGATAACATCAGCCCATGTTCCTTGACATGACATTCTTTCCAAATAACCTTGCCAAGAATGCTCAGTTTTTCTCTCTACAAAACTGTTCAGGGTGATTCACTAAATACTGAATGCCATTACTGCGCACATAGAAATGACTATTAGGATTTCCTTAGAGTTGATGTGATACAGCCCTACAAAAGCAATCACCACCTCCTTCAACATCAAGTGTAGTTCTACCTAACTGAGACAATCTGAATTCTAATAAACAGAGAGAATTTGTGAGTGATATAAAAGGTACTGATTTGCAATACTCATTCGCAGGACCAGGATTTGACTCCATATCTCCACTCAGTGATATGATTCTGCTCAAAAAATGATACGTTTTCATTTGGAGCTGCCTTAATTTTCTGAAAATATTACCTTCAGCTATCATACAAAACAAAGGCAAGTTTTTATGCTTTGGAGTCCTTGTTCGAAAAATACACAAACTTAAACTTTGTCTAATGAAATACTTCTTTGAGAAAATCATGAATTTTGAACCTCTATATCACTCTAAGAAATGACAACGATGGTATCCACACAACATAGCCTTCAGCTTGGAGGATATCGTGACATTAATTTCTAATGCATAATTTCACCGACAATTCTGGAGGGTTCTCTCTCTTTCACGTATCATTCTAAACTGAGGATGGGAGGCAATGGTAGCCCTAGAATTCCATACATTCACATTTTTATCTGCATTTCTGTACTGACAATTACTTGACAACTGAAGCGGTATTTTATTTTGATTTTCAAACTGCTCGGGTATTGTAGGATTACCTTCGATAATCAATTGCTCCTGACCTTGGTGTATTACAGGTGGTATTCAGCAGGTAATAGATCATCTGTTTGGCATTTGTTTGTTGTTTGATATTTTGTATTTGTTATGGTATTTGTTATTTGGCGTATATTATATTTAGCATTTGTTTGGCAGTTGTGTTCAATCTCTATAGCTTGACACAGTTGTGGCATTTAAGTCCCAGCAAGAGGGGAACTTGACGAAAGCTTCATCGATCTCCTTTGTCATGTGACATTTTCCGAACAGCTTCCTAGCGAATTGCGAAATATTAAAAGCGCATTTAATTTTAAATCATACGTCCCGCGAGTATTTTTAGAAAATTCAAAATGCAATACAGTAGAAGGAGGGCCGCTTACCTTTTTCCCCAGACCATAAAGCATTCATTCCGAATAGTTCGTTTTGTGCATTCTATTCCTCGTCGTCCAAATGTATTTTGGAGACATCGTAACTTTTAGACTTTAAAACCCATCTCTTTCCACTCGAGCTTTCTTGAGCACATTTCCTGTTCGTTTGTGAGGTCTTCAAAAGTGTACTTTGATCAAAGATGGAGCCAAAGGAAGGAAAACTCGCCTTGACAATTTTTGCGTCGGGTTCGACACAACAGTCGCCATTTTGTAAACACGTACTGCCACCTTTGTCCCACACCCTCCCCTCACGTATACGAACATAAACAATAACACGACTTTGTGAACAAAACCAAACCTAGTATGGGGGACAGGGGGAAACGTGTTTAATTCATGTTTAATGCGGATTTAATGCATAAACTAATTGTTTAACGGAAATGAAGTGACTAATCCAACCATCACTATACCTCATGGTATGAAGTACATACCATGAGGTAAAAAAAGGAGCGAAGGAGAGGAGACTACAGGTAAAGTAATGAATGAACCAACGAGTGGACGACTGAAAAAGAAATAGCATATAAACAGCGTTCTTTCACAAATGTAGTTATAGTTGACGTCATTTTACACGATGCATCTGGTTGGCACTCTCTGATGAATAACAGCAAGCGACTCGTCATTGGCCGAAACTTATTCCCAACTCGCTTAACCTACCTGGTTTGGTGCTGAAATTTAATAAGAATTCCATTGAAGTTTGCCGACTCGCTTAACTGTTGGAAAAGTAACCGTTTCCACGGGATATCCGGTTGTCACTCGTTAGCGACCTGAAAAAACTGCTCATGAAAACGCAGTTATAGTTCAGGCTAACCGGAATTCCATTCCCGCTAACCGGAGCGCAGACTTTCACTCTGATTAGTCTGAATAACGCCCAGGTTATTTTATTTACCTTAGCACTTGATATTGAAGTCATCACGATTTACAATAAAAGTGCTACTTTGATCAAATTTTCACCCCTTGAATTTTTACGTGAATCACATAGAATTCAACGAAAGATTAAAAACTTAGTTTACCGTTTGCAAATATCTGTATTAGTTCCGGAGATATTTAAGTTTGAAAAATGTGTAGAGTTCCCTTGCTCGACTAATGCCTCAAACGAGGACTGCAAACGCGTATTTTGCGGTTGAATGTCTGGGCTAGTTCGCTCTGCGATGACTGTGGATAGTTAAGACTTTCTACCATGGCAACGTAACATTTTGGCCGTGAAGAAAGTAATTATGAGGTTTCCTTTTCCTTTTACCTTATGGTTGCATCCAGAGTAACTACAATTGCATGGCAGCGTAGCACACTACCGAGGTTGTATTTTCTTTACAAATATTGGGATTAAATGCTTGTGAGTCTTGTCATGACAATTTTAGGTGACAAATTGTGTCAACTTTTTAATGGGTTTGCTGTTTCACAATCAAGGGGCAGGTGGCGAATAATGTTATGCATGGCCAATGAATATGATATTACTGATCAGTTACTTTCGCGACATGATTCTCTCGACGGGTTGTTCGATTAATGATCGTGACTGTAGAAGTGTTATGGCCAATGAATATGACATGGTTGATGAGTTACTTTCACGACATGATTCTTTCGGCGGGTTGTTTGATTGATGATCTTGACTGTAGTAGTGTTATGGCCGCTCACTCATGTCTGGTCTACAGATAAGATGATAGAAAATACTTCTGAAGCTGATATTCTCTATCTAAAGCCTGATTGAGCCAAATACTAGAGCCCTCAAAATTTCCAATTTTGCAATTTTTTGCAACTTGCTTAGGATGTCTTCAACACCCATGGCCAGAATATTATTTTCCCCAAATAGATTTTATGATATTTAGAAACTTCAATATCTATGTAAGCTCTGCTGCTAATTTGGATTTTTGGGAACGAGTACTTTCGGAGAAATTACGAATATGGTTGTGCTTGTTTTTCCTGCTTGTTAAAATGACTGACAGGCAACATAGTAGGACGAGCATTGTCTTCTTGAATATAAAACCCAAAATACTTTAACGGCAAATTTTATAAACTGGGAGAGTGGTTCTACCATCTGTATGAATTTCATTTGAATTGGCTCACATGCACCCGAGAACCAGGCTCGTTGATTTTTACTTCTTGAGAGTGAATTTTTTGGTGAAAACATAGACCTCAGGCCGACGTGATCAAGTGCGGTTACCATGGCAACGACACACCTGCCAATCCAAATATGGCTGTTTTTCTTCATCCCCCCAGTTAACCCACCTCCACACAAAAAATGAAGGGGGGTTAAAAATTGTCATTTCCAACTTTGCTTTACTTGCCTAGAGAATTGCTCCTTCGTTCCATCTTTCCTTCGGTTCGGAATGACCCCATACAATTTGTATTCTTGCACAAGTGACGTGCGCGCATACGTACGTACGCACGGGCAAACGGGCGGATGGACAATCACGTAACGGACGATTTTTGTTATTTAGTGTTATTTCGCTTGACGGGTTACAAATTTTCTTAAGTATGTGGCAATGCTCCGCAATCTAATTTCCCAATCAACTTAGGATCACACTTGCGTTCCATTCCGGACACTAGACACTGTGGGAGGTATAAAAGTGCTAAGAGCTCGACTCATGAAATTAACGTCCCGCTCCTTTGAAAGTGCATACTAATTAAAATAGTAAAATAATAAAATGTCTGATGTTTTCCCATTTGAAATGATATAAAACTGCTATTATCAAAACGATTTAAAACTTTAATAATGATATTTTTGTTTCTCTTGTAATGTGATAGAAAAACTCCCAAAGAGAGTCTTTTTGATGTTCTGCCAGAAAAAATAGATGACACCAAGGCAAGTTATTCATCAGTATGTCCCTGCAAACATGATGTATGTGACGAGAGCAATGTAGTAAGGGCATCCTTCGTTCCATCTTTCCTTCGGTTCGGAATGACCCCATACAATTTGTGTAATCTTTCACGGAAGAGGGACGTGCGTTACTCAGATGATTTAACAGACGAAGATTACGACTTATTTAAAACTCCACATCCGTCTGACACTCAAGTCCGCTTTAAAAGGGCCCTGCCTGCTCCAAAGGAGAATGCCACTCGCTACTGTACTGAGAAGATAAAAAACAGTAAAGTTGGAAAACATTGTGCTGATATTGGTGTTGATGTACAAGAATACGTGAACAGCTGCTCAGATGATGTTTCGGTAAGTAGATTAAGTGCTGAAAATGTGACGAGTATGACTTGAATGTTTCCCTGAAGAAGTCCCCGTAAAACGCTAGAGTAAGTATCTGAAAAGTTGCGTTATCTTTCTTTATAAACACCAAATGCGTTTTCATCGCAATCCTAATTTAATAATAATTGAATACATTATTATGATTATGATTATGATTATTATCATTATGATTATTATTGTTACTATTATTACTATTATTATTATTACTACTATTATCATTACTATTACCATCATCATCATCATCATCATTATTATTATTATCATTGCATCCTCTGCACCAGAAAATGTCTTTAAATATCAAATTACGTCATATTCAGAGCTATGGCCTGGTACTCCAGGGCCCAGTTGTTCGAAGGTTAAGTGCATCTAATTTGAAATTTCACCACACATTAATTTTGTTCGTCGAAGCTGCTTTACAGCTGGCGATGACTTTAACAGCGGGTTAGACCTAAACCCACGTTGCGAAGTGTGTTAACTCGTTAACCTCGAGTCAAATGGAAGAAAATCGAAACAAAATGACGAGTGCTTTTCAGAGAACGGCAAGGGCAAGAAAGTGTGAACAACATCTAATGTCACGAAATACCGTAATGGTCGATAATTGCGCGGAGAAGAAAAAAATTCATATTTGGAAGACTGAAAGTGAAGTGATTTCGCGTCAGACTTTACTTTTCTTATTGCCTTGAAATAAGCTTAGCAAATTAACATGAGAAACAGCAGACCACCACAGGATGTTATATCTTTGATACACAATCCATATCTAAGCTATAGCTCGGTAGGTCTTGAAATTCGAAGCATCTTCATTGATACTCTGATGGCAAAATGGCGGGCACATACTGGGTAAATGTGAAGTATGCAGTCTCGTTTTGGGTGGCACAATGTTAGAGTAACATGTTAGTGCGAGAGGCTGAGACACCTCATGGATTTACATTTGTATTTTGTATGTTTGGTCAGGTGTTTTATGGTCACTTGTGACCTGGTTGGTTGGCTTGTTGACAGGCGGGGTTTTTGTCGATTCAGATGCTTGCTTTGCCAGGTGTAGTTTGAATGCTTGAAGTATAGCTTGACTTTTGTCTGTGACTGGATTTGTATACTGCAAGTTTTAGGGACTGGTCAAAAAGTATATGGAGGAGGGAGCATTTGAAAATGTGATGGATAAAAGACGCATAACCCACCCCTTCCACTGGGTGACCAACCACAAAATGAAGGTTGAAAATTATATGACCCACCCCCTATAAAGTATGACATTTTTGACTGCATAATCCAACAAAATCACATTTTGTGTACGAAATTGTGGTGTTGTTTACGTTCTAGATTTTCTTTTAACAATAATACGAAAATATCAAAAAGAAATATTGTCTTCCTTTACTCTTGCAACTTTAAGTCCTGTCCGTCAAGTCTACAAAAATCTTGACCGTAATCCTTGCACACTCGACCTCCGGCCTTGCTTCCGATGGAACAGTGATCCATCTAAAAAAAGGCTGTAGTGAGTCCTTGGACTCACAACAACCAGCAAAACTACGAGTCCCAGGTCCAGGGCTGTGAGCCCCAGACCCATGAACATGAGTCCCGTACACATGTAGACACTAGTTGCCTGAAATTAAACAAAATTCGTTTCAGTTGCCTTTAGTTGCCTGTATGGAAAATACAACAATGCCATGTAAAACAAGAAAAACAACACATTCACATATACCTCGGCTCGATGGGTACAAAATTTTTAAATGTCTGGCCAACTATTCCAGTAGTATCAGGACTTTGATTGTCTAATTGATTATCTAATTATTTCTGCCAGTCCCTGTTACAAAATAGGACGACCACAACCACGGGTAAGTGAAAATTGAACGACCCAACCCTTACCAAGTGCTCAAAAACTGGTGAGCCACCTCCTCTCTGCTTCCACTCACCCTTCCTCCCCTCCCCACCCCAATACTTTTTGACCAGTCCCTTGGCTTTGCCTGAAGTTGGCTTGACTGTGGATGCTTTCTCCGATGTTGGCGAACCCATTTGGTCATTATGCACAAAAAAATATTGCTGTTAGCGTAGTTGTTGGGGTTTTGTTTCATGCCCGTCTCCCTGCGCATTTTTTTTTTCTTTTGTCTTTTTTTTGTTGTTGTTGTTGTTTTGTTATAACATTCACATGAAAATAAATAAACAAATAAATGAATAAATAAGTTATTATCAGTTCAACACCTTACATCACAATGAAAAAGTAGGTTAAAATAATACTTTTAAGTTTAAATCAATAGATTACCTTGCATTAGTACATGGCTTGTGTTTGTAGCCAATATAACGCGCGCTCCGATTGGCTAGTTCTAGGGCATTATCCCCCTTAATGCCCAGGGGCCCATTACGACCCTGCTAAAACAAAGTGAAAGCATGTTAAAATATATATATATATATATATATATATATATATATATATATATATATATATATATATATATGTATGTATTCCTTTTTTCCCGAAAATTGCAGCGACTGAAAACGATGATCGAGCACTTTGAGAGTGCATTCTATTACCATTCTATTACCCTGACGAGCTGCAATTTTAGGAGAACAGCGAATTTAACATGGTAAACTGCGAAGGAGTTGGTGCCAGACAAGACGAAGGAAACAGCTAAGAAGAAATTTCAACTTTCCTCGACGGGCAAAAGAGTAAAAACACGCCGAAGAAAACAGTCGGTAGCATTATGAAAAGCATGCTCATGTTGTTAGTCGTCGATGAACAAAAAGAATGCAGAAGTTTTTGTACTACGCGTTAGTTGACCTTTGCCTAGTTCCTGTACGGCTTTCTTCCCGGCCTTTGCGGTCAGATTGATTTCTGTGACGTATCCCAGGCGAACAGCCCGGAGTAGCCTAAGCTATAACAGAATGCGCATGCGTTTGGGTCAGCAGCAGAATCCAACAAAATGCTCGTTGATTTTGGCTGAACTTCGGGGATTGATATTCCCGGTCTTCGTAAATTTTTACAGCAGGAAGCCGAGGGGGCTCATTTGCTTGATTGACTTTGCTATCCGGACAACTTCAATCATTCTCACCAAATAACTCAGTCGGAGAAGATGCTGACGATTGTAACACGTAGGAATGGGATCGGAAACTGTATCTTTTAGCAAGTTTGCTGCAGTTTGGTACAGAAGAGCAACTTCCTTAGAACTTACGGTTAGTGTTGATGGGAGATAATTCTGTCGTCGTATCATAGGGGTCAGCGGTATTCTGCATTGGCCGTATTGTGTGTGTAAAAACGAACATGGCTGCGTGACAGCTAAGAATAAAGTGTTGTGTTCTCGAAAGCTGTTGTTCCTTCGATGGAAGTTTTCCCAGCCGGTCAACATTAGAACTATTATTATGCTTACCATACAAACGTTTTTTCATTTGACATGCACCTCAACTGGAAGCCTAAGCGACCAATTTCATCAAGTTTCGAATGCTAAAAGGTTGTGACCTGTAAATTATGTTCAACTGCGGAATGTTTTAATAGTTCCGACTCTTTTGAACCGAAAACTGGAACAATACTTCGCTCCTGTATAAATTGCACGTTACAAATCTGTTAAAATATCTGTGTGTTTCACGGAATTCAGTTCTAGTTACAGTTGTCATAATGAAATGATAATTGTGTGGCAGCCTTGTGATCTGAGTGCAAAGCCCAAGGCGAGGACGACTTGACTTGTTGTTTTTCGTCTTCTCACAGGTACATTAAAGAGAATTCTAGAAAAGGTTGCTGTAGTACGTCATTGTTTAGTAAATAAGCCTTTGATTAAGTGGTTCGTACAGAGATGTACGTATAGAAATTACGTGCAATGTTAAGTTTAATGTCTTTACCGTAAAACTTGTTGGTTACAAGACAGCGCTGCGAGCGAATTCTTGTTTATTGTTTAGCGGTAAAACGTTTGTTAAATAATTTACTTAGAAAGTTCTTCTAGCTTACTCTTAAATCCGAAATTTAAGGAATTTGGTATATTTTTGTTTTCTTTGATCAAGTGCTACGGTTACAAGTATAAACAGAAACGAAATATTTTGAGTAATCAGTATTTGCCTGTGGTTTGAAAGCGGCGATGCTTCTGACTCTATAATGTCCGTTTGGATCCAAATGGGCCGTTTAATTTGACTAGTTAACGTTAAAACAAAAGCGAAGAGTTTAAATTGCTTTTTTCTGGCAGTCACCGTCCCAGAAATGTCCAGAGAATTCCCTTCGAAATCGGCGTGAAATCGGCTTAGTGAAAAATTGAGATAAATTGTCTCAGTTTTTGGGTTTTTGTCTTGGCCACACTTTTCGCCCCGGACCACGTGACCCGAAACGATTGACAGCGGCGAAAAATATTGAGGCCTAGGAACTACCTTATTACGATGAATGCCTGACCAGATAAGTGCACCCATTACCGGATGGCTTTTTTGCCTCGTTTTGTTTTCTTTTGTTATAAGCCATGTAACAACCTACTTATTAACATCGAACATTAGGTCTTTACAGGAAAATCTCAAATCTCGGCCTTGTCGTATTGACCTACGACAAGGTCTCAGTTTGAGATTTTCCCGTAAGGACCTCACTCTCGATTAGTAGAGTGTTTATCAAAAGTGAAAGAAGCGAAAGAAAAATAACAAAAACAAAGGACACAAAACGAAAAAGTCAAAAAAAAAAAAAAAAAGATTACAAAACGTGTATAAAGCTAGATTATTTATTTACGTATTTACCTTTTTTTTACTTTCTGAGTTATTTACCTCATAAAGTGTATTCTCCATACCAATCCAGCCTGAGTTCTCTTCGTTAGATATATTTCTCTTTTTGAACTCACAGATGACCGGAGATTATACATTTGCCATTGGAATTGTTTCTATGCTGACGAGTGAATGTGGGTATGTGGCTGCTATAAGTGCGTCCAGTTATCAAAATGATAGTAGCAATGGGAAACAAGGTGCGGATTCCATTGGAAATAAAATCGTTGAGCTATTGTGCCCCAACGACTGCGCCTTTAATGGAAACTGTGTCAATGGCTCGTGTGTTTGCAATAAAGACTATACAGCGGCAGACTGCTCAATCCCTGTCCATCAAAAGCCAAGTCTCTCCAAGTAAGTAACAATAGATGATTTTAAAATCCGGAGATAGAGATCAATGCAGTTATGCACTCAACCCACGTTACTACGCACATAACTACCATAATCGATCAATCTTGTCTTTAAAGCCTTAGCCCAAAGTTCCATTTTACGATATATCCACTTTCATAGAATGAATAAGTCCAACTGAAAGTAAAATGACAATTTTATCGATTCTGTCGATTAAACATCAGAGGCCGAACTTGGGAATGAACGAAATGAGAATGAATGACTTTATTAAAGTGTCAACGGTATTTAGCTTGAAGGAAAGCTAATTGGGCTCTTACAAATTGCCATTTATGTTAATTTCATACTCACCATGTGGTACAAGAGCGGGGTTGATGGAATATACCCCTCCTTTAAGTTTTCGTTGTTATGGACGAATCAAAAAAAAAAAACAAGAAAGCTTCTAGTAAACAGTGCTTGGCTTGCTCTGCAAGATGAGATATTGTTTGTTTGTCACAACGTCATCGAATTTTAATCGACGGTTTAAGAGTGTGTCCATGAGAAACGCGTAGGAGGTGATACAGCTTTAATCACCGATCTCGCTCAAACTTGGCGCAAATGCTGGGCTTGGTAGTTATATGATTATGGGGAAAAAAGGAAGTCAAAATATTTTAGGTGAACCCCCTGCAAAAATGGCCTTTTGTCTCGAATTTATGCTGAGTGATAATCTATCCTTCCCAGTAACAAAAATAGTCTAAGCTTCGTTTTTCTTAGACTTAACTTAAAATATATTCTTAGATTACAGGGAGATGGTCTATGCGATAAACGCGTTCGTCCTTGCAAGAAGGTGACAGTAATGGGAACTGGATGGTTTAACTCTACAAATATTACCTGTCATGTGGCTGAGTTTGAGGTAAAGAGTATTGAGTACGTAATAGGCTCGCTATATGCACACAAATAAAAATCAGTAAGGATCCTAATCAGGCGGTGTTCGACACCACTCGTAAAGCATGCCGGGAGAAATTTTCGCTCTAGCTCATTTTCATCTGATCGCTGAACGGCAAACATCTCCACGCGCTGAAGGTGATGTGGAAATATGACTTTTAGGAGGTTCGCTCGCTTCCGATGCTGGAAGAAATCGGGAATGATATCCATATCAAATGTTTCGCAGGCCAAGTAATAGCTGTAGATGACTTCTGCTTGATTTACAAAGCCACCATTTTCAGTGCTGAACAGTTGATTTTAGGCATCGAGCGAGGCTCCGCGGTTCACCGAATCTCTACGGTTGAAAGGTAAATTATTTCCGTTTCTGACATCTTCGAATTCGGTCTTAAGGTATCAGTAAGGGGAAAATTTGCCATTTTGCATAATTTTACTTTTGTAAGCGGTTGGTTAAATCTTAAGGTAATCTCCACGAAAAAAACTCCACGAAAAAATATTATATCTGCCGCTAGTTATTGCGCGAGAGAGAGTTTTTGCACATTAATTACTTAATTGAGAGTTGACAAGTTCTGTCAAATGAATTAATTATCGAGGCAAGAAGTCGCATGACATCAAGATCATGCTGAGTCGAGACGCGATTTGCGCGCCATAATCAGTGCCGGATGTCTTCGAAGAAGAAAAAACGATCTTGCCCGTTTTCATCGGCTAAATGTAGGCCAAAGAAGGCGAAAAACACTTTCGACAAAGAGTGGGCCGCTAAATTAGCGTAAAGCGGCAAAGGGCCGTTTTACAACCAAGAAAAATTGCTGGATGAACTCGACAACGATCGCGTTCACGAAGCCAGCGAGGAAGCCGAAATGAGCGCAAAACGCGCTAAAATACTGTTGCAAGAAACTGTCGAAGCAGAGGAGATTGACGAAGAGAAGTGGACGAAGTTGAAAGGCAGATCGATTGTTTCGGGTGAAAGGCTGCAAGAACGTCTCGGGGATGCGGTTTCATGTCGCTTTTGCCAAGGAGATTAGTTAACCGATACGTAAAATTTTGAACGCTAATGTAGTAAATCAAAAGATAATTTCACGTTTACTAACCTTGGAATTCTGACTTCACACATGAAAAAGCTGTTTATTCGTTGCGGGAAATTTGTACCTGTTCCATGTTAACTGTCACAGTCCTATTGTTATACGGAAAGTTGATTCCTCTGCGGTGTCTCCCTTGGTGTGATAATTTCATAACACTTGGATGCCGCCGAATTTTATTTTTTCTCTGTTTCTCGAAAATAAAAAATAGGCGAGTTGGACGTGTATTTTGAGTTCCAGGTCGGCAGCCCCTGGACCAAATTGGCTGAAATTCGGAGAGAATGTTGTCAGAACGTTCACCGACAAAACCGTGTCTGCGAATTCTGATTATTCTTTTCATTAAAAAGTTATGCCATTTTTTCGCGGGCAGTCCTATTTTTTCCCTTTTCTAACTTTATCCTCTCGTAAAATAATAACAAACGCATGTGCCAAAAATCTGAGACACGGTTTTTAAGGTCAATGTGTGAAGAAACGGATGCCATGTTAATCGTTTTCTCCGACCTAAATTTAGCGGGCGTATACCTTGATTTATGGGTTCGTGAAGCTTTGTAAACATATTCACATTTTCGAAACACGGTAAATTTTTACCGTTTTAAACAAGATCGGGTCATGATCTGTAGTTATTAAGCTTTCAATAAATATACGGTTTATATGGGTTTTTGTTAAAACCACGAACGCAAGAGCGGACCGCGCGCGGATGGTAAAATGGGTTATACTGATACCTTAACTCGCCGGAATTGAACTTACCTTCGGCGCTTCTCTTCTTAGATATCTCGGCTTGTGTATGAAGTGTATCAGTGTATCGTTGGCCAACAAAATGGTTGTTGACAGATATTTTGTTTTCGCTCGACGATAAGAGAGCTGAGAAGTAAAACCTACGAAGAAAAGGGTTGAAAAAATAATTCGAAATCAAAGCAATGTTTTGTCCTTGAAAACTGGTGTAAAGCTTGATTATTCCAGTTTCGCCCGCTGTATTTTCTTATTAATCAAAAGGAAACATAAACAGCTTGCTAATTAGCGATGGCTCTTTCAAAATAACAAAAATAATTTGCAATAAATGGAATTAAGAAACTAGAACCTTAATGGGCCGGGAGAAATAGGGTACGTTTTGCTTCAATGTAAGTGGTAATAATAATTGTATTGGTCCCCTGTATCAGGCAGGTCACACTTTCAGCAAATTCTTGTTCAACTTACAAATCCAAGATTAAATATGTACTGTGTGGATCTATTTTATAGTCAAATTATGTGAAAAACACGATTTTGGTCTTGCTCGACTTCCTTGAATGTGACTTTGCCTCAGACATTGCCACTGGCGATATCAATGTTCAAACTGATCAGAGTTTGAGATTTCTCTTCACCTAGTGCTTAGGTGTTGGATGTAACTTGCTTTTGCTCCAATTGTCCACTCCTGGGTTCTCAGTACATGTGAGGACATGTAAAAGGGAAATGGGACTCAATGGAAAGAAGGCCTGGTTGAGTTACATAACTTGAATGTTTTATACCTCATGCTATTTATAGTACCCTAGATGCCAGAGGTTTTTCTTGCGCGGTTTTCGGTGTCGGGCGCGAAAAACCTGTGGAGCAGAGCGCGATTTCTTTGACAGCCAATGACAAGCCAGTTTAAATCTGTCTAGTCAAGAATCTGGACTAGAAAGTTGATTGGCTCGTAACGACCTCCCAAGGGTTTTCTAATTTAACAGACACCGTGATTGGTTTCTAAGAATAGAGAACTTGAGCCTGTGATGTTTGTGCGCGCACTGTAAGGTTTGTGAAAGATCAAGATCAAGATCTGGTCAAAGTCATAACAAAAGTTCCTCAAAACGTTCGACGGTGTTCACTTTAAAAGCGCCGAGCAAAGGGATGGAATTGCGAATTTTATTCGCAGTAAGGATGTTTTGGCGGTTTTGTCAACGAAATTCGGGAAATCGTTGTTAATAAATTCCTGGACTCTGTGTTGAACTACACAATGTTCCCAACGCCGGTGTACCAGACGAGCTGGAACAGCATTTTGAATGCGTATTTTCACCGTTTGTAGCTTCTTCTGTTCAACAGACAAGATTCTTTTTGTAATACTCCCAGTTTAATTTGCAACTTCTATGACAGTCGCTTCGAATTTTTCAATCCGTCGGAAGCACGTCTTACAAAGAATACGCGGCCTGACGGACAGATTGTCGTCCTCGACAGTGAAAAGTGTCGAGATTCTTTCAAAGATTTTCAGTTCTTGGGCATTTTCAGATACAAGGCTGTAATATCCACCATTACACACAACATTAGCGTCAAATAAACGGTACGACAGCGAAGACTTCCGAGTTAGGAACCTTTTTCACGAGAGTATAACGTAGTTTTTAGTCCCGCAAAAGCCATGTAATTCAACCCAGACCAAATCTGTCATGTCACGCGAATGTGTCATTTCTTTACGTGCCAGTCCATGTGATCACAGTGGGAAATGCTCGTGATTGGTTCAAAAGTAATCCGATAAAATTGATCAAGGTTCAACGAGAAAGGTGACTAAAACCGCTCTGTACCAGAGGTTTTTATCTCGGCTTCGCTGCTCGTACCGGCGGCCTTCGGCTGCTGAAGCAAAGCGAAGTATTTCCGTCCGCCGCGCGCGAGAAAAAACCTCTGGTACCTGGGGTATATTTATAGTGGCTGCAACTAAAAGTGCAGATGGGAGATGTGAAAACAACAACAACAACAACAACAACAACAACAACGACAACAACAACTGACTTACCTTTACTCGAAAATAATAATTCAATTCCAAAGTATGCATGCTTTTTGAACTGGATATTTGCAAACTACTGACAAGCAAAAAAAAAAAAAAAAACAGCAGAATAGCACAAAAATCATATTCTGGAAACAGCGGCCAACATTAAGTTCACTTAATATATAGATTTCGCCCAGCCTAAAAGCGGAGCTCGTCAGTTATTTTTTGGAATGTTGTTACTAATGAAAATAATCCAACATGTACATGTATGTGTGGTAAACTGGAGCGCTTTTATAGTTTCAGCCCGAAATAGGATTACATCAGCAGATTGAGGTGTAAGATGGTGTGATGATGAAAATAGAGCCATGATTTCAAGGATTTCAGGGAAGCCACCAAAAATGTTGATCACATAACAGAACTGTCTTCTGTGCTTTTTGGTGGTATTTCTTGTTCTTTCTTATTGAGAAAGACAAGACACTGTTATTAATCATTATATTCTTTCTTAGTTAACATGGGGACTCCCGCACAAAAGAAGTTTACAATTTTTTTTGTTGTGGGGTATGACTGAAATGCAGTGGTTACAAAATACGCAGTCCCCAAATCTCTACCAAATGAAATCTCGCAAAAATACCAAAATAGTATACACATGTAAAAAGTTTAAAAGGTTTGTTTTCTAACTTGATCCCCAAGGATAGTTAGCCATCTTCATTTTTGTATGGAGTCTCCTCCTGCTGAAAGGGTTTGCACCATATCTCAAAGTCTAAGTATAAGCAAAATCACTCTGGCATGAACGATAAATATAATATTTTGTTGTTGATCATGAATACTTGCATAGGCTTCTGATAATAATTTTATCATTCAATTCCAAAGTGATTTGTTCTTTTTCTCTACTGAGATCGTGGACTACAGGAGCTGTTATTGGGTACCATTAATTTTGCTATGATTAATTTATACCAAGAATTATAAGTAAGCTATGAGTAAGTTATATTATGTACGTGTATTTTGTCTGCACTACACAACCAAACGCACTCCAAGATTATGAGGCATAGGTGCATTTGTCAGAAAAAGCCGGCATATCCAAGATATGTTTTGATTGACACATCAATTAACGATAATTTACAGCAAAATGGATAAATAATACATTAATATCCTACATGCACCAAAGCTGGACATGGGGTTATAAGGCAATCATTTAAACAACAGATTGAAATAATTTATAAATTAGAGAACACTATTTGTACAACACTAGGGAACAAATTAACCTTATTGGACATTACGAATAGCAAGGCTGTCGGTAGAATGTCACAAATTTCTCAAC